>NC_092276.1:2815000-3115000 GCF_036320965.1 Panulirus ornatus
TGTCTGTGTGTGTGTGTCTGCCCAGCATATACACGCGGGCCACCGCCTACCTCCGGTACAACCCACTCCTACATAGCGTCAAATCACACTATTAACGCTCTACATAAAACCAATAAGCTGGGCTTCACAAATATTCATATGTCAAATAACTTCAAGCGATTCGTTGTTATTTCCTAAGCGATTCGTTGTTATTTCCTTCCACGAGGTAATAAAATCACAGCAAACGATCAGCATCATTATGAAGGAATGGAGGAAGTATTTGAGGAAGCGGCTGTGCGGAAATATGACGGAGACTGCAACGCAAGCGGTGTTTAAGGCAACGGAAATGCACCAGAAAGGTTGTTGACTGTAACATGTCTAGGAGGAGGCGGTGGGGGTCGGTGGACACACGAAAAATATGACGAAATTCCTCTCCTGAAGTGAGAATATTACGAAATTCATATCCTGAGTGAGAAGAAGTATACGAGAGACATGATGTGTGAACACATTACTTTCGGAGATGCCCTCAATAAGTGTGCTGATGAATTTCTGGCGCTAAATATATTTACATAGTATTAGAGGAGCAATAATAATAATAGATTATGAAACGCAAAGACGAAAATGCTTCAATGCAAGCCCGAGTAACTAGAAACAACCTTATATAGATTCTGCAATTCATTCTTTGCTCTATCAAAGTATTAATATATATATATATATATATATATATATATATATATATATATATATATATATATATATATTTTTTTTTTTTTTTTTTTTTTTGCTTTGTCGCTGTCTCCCGCGTTTGCGAGGTAGCGCAAGGAAACAGACGAAAGAAATGGCCCAACCCACCCCCATACACATGCCTTGATTCAATCCACTGACAGCACGTCAACCCCGGTATACCACATCGCTCCAATTCACTCTATTCTTTGCCCTCCTTTCACCCTCCTGCATGTTCAGGCCCCGATCACACAAAATCTTTTTCACTCCATCTTTCCACCTCCAATTTGGTCTCCCTCTTCTCCTCGTTCCCTCCACCTCCGACACATATATCCTCTTGGTCAATCTTTCCTCATTCATTCTCTCCATGTGACCAAACCATTTCAAAACACCCTCTTCTGCTCTCTCAACCACGCTCTTTTTATTTCCACACATCTCTCTTACCCTTACGTTACTTACTCGATCAAACCACCTCACACCACACATTGTCCTCAAACATCTCATTTCCAGCACATCCATCCTCCTGCGCACAACTCTATCCACAGTCCACGCCTCGCAACCATACAACATTGTTGGAACCACTATTCCTTCAAACATACCCATTTTTGCTTTCCGAGATAATGTTCTCGACTTCCACACATTCTTCAAGGCTCCCAGAATTTTCGCCCCCTCCCCCACCCTATGATCCACTTCCGCTTCCATGGTTCCATCCGCTGCCAGATCCACTCCCAGATATCTAAAACACTTCACTTCCTCCAGTTTTTCTCCATTCAAACTCACCTCCCAATTGAATTGACCCTCAACCCTACTGTACCTAATAACCTTGCTCTTATTCACATTTACTCTTAACTTTCTTCTTTCACACACTTTACCAAACTCCGTCACCAGCTTCTGCAGTTTCTCACATGAATCAGCCACCAGCGCTGTATCATCAGCGAACAACAACTGACTCACTTCCCAAGCTCTCTCATCCCCAACAGACTTCATACTTGCCCCTCTTTCCAAAACTCTTGCATTCACCTCCCTAACAACCCCATCCATAAACAAATTAAACAACCATGGAGACATCACACACCCCTGCCGCAAACCTACATATATCGTCTAAGCTTTCATGAAAGCTCCATATCCATGAACTAAGTAAACTGTCATAAAAAATCTCTATATTGTAAGTGCGGACACAACGATCTTTACCACGTCATTCTCGACCGAAACTCAGTTAAACCCAACTCTCTTCTCGCCCCCCCCCCCCCCCTCTCTCTCTCTCTCTCTCTCTCTCTCTCTCTCTCTCTCTCTCTCTCTCTCTCTCTCTCTCTCAGATGAAATTTTGCCCCCTGCTAACTTGAATAAGCTGCTTGTGTGAATCCTGCTCTGACGAGGATACGCAGCATCCGACAGGCCGGCTGTTACACCTCACGGAGTGTGTGAGGGTTGAGGCTTGGCCGACTCGATGCCTACTTCTCTCCTTTCCAAGCCTAGCTAAACCGTGTAAGTCTCTTCACCGTATATGTTTACCGTGTGTTCTATAATGCGTTCTTCCTGTAAGTGGTTTATCATTACTTATACCACATTCTTTCTACATATGCAACGTGTGGGATCTAGTGTCCGTAATCGGTGGTATTTTAATACAAAGAAAGTAATAAATACCATATTGATATGTTACATAAGGACTTGGAGAGTATGGAGGTTTCCACAGAAAGTACATTGATAACCTGACATACTAAAAGATAAATATGAGCGGGTGGCATTCAAGTTATGATAGTAAGCTCACATACATTAGGAATTTGTATAGTGAAACAAGATCAAACTAGAATATGTGGCAGCAGTATACGAGTGAGCAACAGTGTGTAAATCTCAACCCAACAGGAGGAGTCTCGCACGGGAGCGAAACAGTGAGGATCAAACAGTAGTGGCCTGAGGTGTGGCAACGGTAAACGAGTGAGCAACACAGTCTAGTGCAGCTCGCCGGCCGCCCTGGGTTAGACAGGCCGCTGTCAACAGGCTGGGCACCCAACCCAGCCTACCTTTACCGGACGCACCGGTGCGGTGGTCGGGTGCGAGGATGTTAATTTGGTGACCGAAGTGGTGGCTGTGCCCAGTGCGGCAACACCAGGCCATGGCCGCCTCTATGGCTGTGGGTGATTGTAATGTATCGACTAGTAAATACGTTTCGAAGTTTGAATGGCTTTAAAAAAAAAAAGATGTGTCTATCGGCTTTGGCAGACAGTGGTTGATGGATGTGGTTGAAAATAAGATGTTGGTTGTAGTTCTTAGTTGCGTTATTCATGTGGAGGGGTGGCCGGAGGTTGTCATGGAGGTTGTGAGGTTGTGGGCACTTGTGGTTGTGAGAGCTATGCCCAGGGGGGTAGATGCCTTGTGGTTGGGGGGAGGGTATTCTAACCTGGTGATATGTTGGGATGGGTGGTTGTAGACTGGTTGTACGCGCGGTAAATTCTAATTTTGTGAAATCAGCGGTTGTTGGAATCAAGTGACGCCAAATGCTACATAGCGATGGCCGAGTTCATGAAAATAATAAATAACAATAATAATGATAACAATAATAATGATAATAATAATAATAATAATAATAATAATAATAATGATACTAATAATAATAACAATAATAATAATAATAATAATAATAATAATAATAATAATAATAATAATAATAATAATAATAACGTCGGGAAGAACAGAATTAATATCCAGCAACATAATGATCAAGTTCGTACTTAGATTGAGAGACATTAAAGTAATTTCCGGAGTTCATGGACGTGTTAAGAATGTCAGCGGATGGGGGGAGGGGTAGGTTGTCGCTATGGTAACCACACAGCCGATCCCCATTCATTCACCATAGGCCTATAATAGTTCCGCCCGGGAACCCACGGACTTGAGCAAGCTTTGTGGCCTTGTTTTACACCGGGATGGCAGTAGTTTGGAATCATCAACCATGGTCATTCAAGGTGCTTCGAGTGTGGTACAAAAGTGAGGTGAAGCAGGGAGAGGAGTTCTGGTCTAGCGCCAGACGATGGTCGTGCGTAGGGAAGGTCACACGTGTGGTAGGTGCGGTGGTGAGAAAGGAACCACTCTACGTAGCCGTCAGTCAGTGGTACCTGGTACACTGGTGTGGGTAGACGGTGTCGGTGGCTGATGACCCTGTGGTCAGGGAGATGCAAGGGAACCAGTAGTAGCACCACCAGTCCTCTAGGGATAATGGCCGTGGTCTACAAGTAACCAACCGGTTTTTGGGTAGATTCACAATCGGTACCTCACTGCATATGGTGGTTGAGGCGAGGCTGCTGCCCCCCCCACCCCCACCCCCCCAAAAAAACACAGACCATCTACGTCAAAACTGCTATCGTAGTGGCGCCTTGGGTCGTGTGTGTGTGTGTGTGTGTGTGTGTGTGTGAGGTTGCTGGCCGATTCCCGTATCTCCGGTCCGCCTCATTACCATCAGCAGCGACACCTAACTATAACCAGCACACCTATCTACTCCATCCTCGCGTGGAGTAAAAAAATAAAAAAAAACTGTTTGCCTATTCTGATGAATAGCTGAGTAAATATGTATTCCGGCAAGCGGTTCATGATTTCACGACTTTTTCTTCTTTCTCCTCTCCGATAGAGAATGGGGAAGCTGCGGTAAGGGATGCTAATGAAAAAAAAAAAAAATGATAAAACTGCGCCGAGTCCCTTCGTCGTACATACGAAAAATCCCACCCACTACTGCCCAGCAGTTTCCTAACCTGTTTTTAAAGTTTCATATATTATCCACCCACATGCTGGCCTGTGTCATTCCAAATTCGATAGAGGTTACATAAATCCGTCCCTGGCATTGATGCGAATCGCCCAGGAACTGGCTGTCAAGTGAGGTGACGTAAAAGAGACGGGAAACAATATGCGAGACGGTTTGTGGAACTTGGCAACAGCGGGTTGGCCCCGGAGGATCCTCAGACGTCGGCCACAGGTACTGTATTGTGATTCATGTGGCCAGAACCAAGTCCCTAGCATTTATTTCTCTTCATTTTGAAATGGATTCTTTACTTTTCGTACCCATTTAAAAATGACATTTTTTTTTCCTATATTAGTATCTTAACACGGTATCACAGTATACTGCCCCTGTATTTCCAAAATGAGTGGATAATGAGTTGTTGAATCACTGCCGCTCTCTGGACGGAGAACAGTTAGGTTGTATTCATTAGACAGTACGAGTTTGGTAGGTGCAGACCGTATGTAGCCATGCCAGACTTTCTCCCCTACATGGTATAGGAGCCTCCGTCTCGAGCGATGTGGGCGACCGGCGGGGCGGTCAGGCCACCACGGGAGAGTTCAACGGGGTCCGCGTTCACATACACACACACACACACACACACACACACACACACCTCGTGTATACCTTTTATTTCAGTCCATGACACTACATGACTCAAGAAAAATCTACATGTTTACTAACTGATTGTATGGTGGGCTAATACACTTGCATGAATCACCGAATCCACTGGAAAATATGTAGAAAAGACGAATTAAATGACTTGGTAAGGGAAAAATTTTTATGGAGAATGTAGTCTGTTTTTAAATGTCGGCTTCCGATGTCTAACCGGGTAGATACCACAAAAATGACTGGTAAATAATACGCTTCATTTGCGTAATGAAAGGGAATCCAACTGACGAATCATGTTTCCGAAAACGAGCGCTTTTTCTTTGACATGACGCTGGCATATAGCATGAAACGCACACACGCAAATGACGACATCTCATCGAAGCGTATTACATCAAAACATCAGCGGCGACTCAATACGGTCGGATGATGACTATGTCATTCAAACGTCTCACTGGTCTGGTCTAAGGAAGGTGTGTAGGCCCTACGCTGAAAAGATTAAAATGAAAGATAAAAAAAAAGGACGTGACGCCCATTTCGGGCGTACCGGCGTAATGAAACGCGAAGATTCCACACATACCGTAACTGACGCAAGGCTAGGCTAGATCCGGGTTTAGGTTTAATTCTCTGGTTTGATTTATCCCAACGTTACCTAAACGTACGATGGGGGGGGGTGGGAAGGGGGGTGGGGGTCTTCAGGTGATTCAATGCCTTTAAAAAAGATCTAAAGGGAGTAATGAAGCTAATACAGCAAATAAAGCTAACTGTAATAATGGTACCTGGCAGGATGGATATATATATATATATATATATATATATATATATATATATATATATATATATATATATATATATATGGCTGATTAATGTGAGAAACTGCAGAAGCTGGTGGCTGAGTTTGGTAAAGTGTGTGAAAGAAGAAAGTTAAGAGTAAATGTGAATAAGAGCAAGGTAATTAGGTACAGTAGGGTTGAGGGTCAAGTCAATTGGGAGGTAAGTTTGGATGGAGAAAAACTGGAGGAAGTAAAGTGTTTTAGATATCTGGGAGTGGATCTGGCAGCGGATGGAACCATGGAAGCGGAAATGGATCATAGGGTGGGGGAGGGGGCGAAAATCCTGGGAGCCTTGAAGAATGTGTGGAAGTCGAGAACATTATCTCGGAAAGCAAAAATGGGTATGTTTGAAGGAATAGTGGTTCCAACAATGTTGTATGGTTGCGAGGCGTGGGCTATGGATAGAGTTGTGCGCAGGAGGATGGATGTGCTGGAAATGAGATGTTTGAGGACAATGTGTGGTGTGAGGTGGTTTGATCGAGTAAGTAACGTAAGGGTAAGAGAGATGTGTGGAAATAAAAAGAACGAGGTTGAGAGAGCAGAAGAGGGTGTTTTGAAATGGTTTGGGCACATGGAGAGAATGAGTGAGGAAAGATTGACCAAGAGAATATATGTGTCGGAGGTGGAGGGAACGAGGAGAAGTGGGAGACCAAATTGGAGGTGGAAAGATGGAGTGAAAAAGATTTTGTGTGATCGAGGCCTGAACATGCAGGAGGGTGAAAGGAGGGCAAGGAATAGAGTGAATTGGATCGATGTGGTATACCGGGGTTGACGTGCTGTCAGTGGATTGAATCAGGGCATGTGAAGCGTCTGGGGTAAACCATGGAAAGCTGTGTAGGTATGTATATTTGCGTGTGTGGACGGCTATGTATATACATGTGTATGGGGGTGGGTTGAGCCATTTCTTTCGTCTGTTTACTTGCGCTACCTCGCAAACGCGGGAGACAGCGACAAAGCAAAAAAAAAAAAAAAAAAAAAAAAAATATATATATATATATATATATATATATATATATATATATATATATATATATATATATATATATATATATATATATGTATGTATGTATGTATGTATGTGTATATATATATATATATATATATATATATATATATATATATATATATATATATATATATATATATATATATATATATATATATATATATATATATATATATATATATATATATATATATATATGTATGTATGTATGTATGTATGTATGTATGTATGTGTATATATATATATATATATATATATATATATATATATATATATATATATATATATATATATATATATATATATATATATGAAACATACCACACGAAGACATGAGGGAACTAAGCGTCTGAAATTAACATGATGACAATTCCCAAACAACAAAGAGAGAGAGAGACAGAATATTCAGAATAATTACTTCTTACATGTGAGATAGAGACTTGGATGTGTGGTAATGAGGCCATTGTTCGTCTGTTCCTGACGTGACGTCACTAAAAATAGAGGAGCAATTGGCTATAAACACACACACACACACACACACACACACACACACACACACACACACACACACACACACACTGACACACACACACACACACACACACACACACACACACACACACACACACACACACACACACACACATATACTGACACACACACACACACACACACAAAACACTTATGGTCGTAGGGAAATTTTTACCCAGTGTTTAACGTGTTGCAACACTCTTATCGGAACTGGAGTTACGTCAGCGCTGTACGTAACGGCCGGAGCAGTGTCACTCAGCTTGTCGTAACATTGTGTCACGCCCGTGAATCATCCTAGCGTTATAGGAAGAAAACGGATCTGGTGGGAAATTTAAAGGGCTGTATGGCTCATAACCTCAGAGATAAAGACATGGGACTCAGGTCTGATTTAGTGCCTTAAACGGGATAACATTACCTTTCGCAGTGTTCTTGCGTATCTCATACTCTGGAGAATAATTTCCTATAACACCTCAGGCTACACGAGAGAGGCGTGTTCTGATTTTGAAAAAAAAAAAACAACTATACAGACCAGTATACAGATAGATAGATAGATAGATAGTTTGACAGATATACAGAAATTACTGTGGAAAAATACGGAGTAATTCCTGAGCATCCAGAGCACACTACTGTGGAACACGGGATATTTCCTGAGCCTCGGCAGGACACGAGCGTGTATGGAGGGGCGGGGAGGAGGTCCTCCGGTGGTGACGATAGCTTCGGGATGGGGGCGGTAATGACGAGTGCCCCCCCCTCCCCTCACCCTCGGGATGACGACAGGTTGGGGGGGTGGAGGAAATGACGCCCCGCCACCACACCCCCCCTTCCCAAGCGATGACTCAGAAAACGGAACAGCGTCCTTCAAGACCTCCCGGAGAAACCACTATTACGGGGAATATGACGAACACGTCTGTCACCCGCCCGGGAAATAACGGGAGGAGGAGGAGGAGGAGAGACACCGGCAGGTAGGCAAGGCAAGGGGGCCGGCCGGGCCCGCAAGCCTCTTGTCTCCCTACCAGCCATCATCTACCTTCATAATTTCGCCCTTGAATTTTTTTGTTCGATAATCTTGCTGTTTCTTCCCGTCCTTTAGCCGTTATTTTCCTTACTCATTCTCCACCACAATCGGTCGTAACATCGCCTGGTGTGTGGCGCATAACGGGGAGCGATGAACGTGCCTTACAAGCCGTCGCTTCCTCTCTCTCATAAACCACCGGCCAGAACCGATCGTCAAAATAGTGATCACATTTCCCGTCGATATTGTAAGGTAAAAAAAAAAAAAGTATATAATCTTTCCAGCCCATCTCCCAGCAGCAGCAGCTGCTGCAGCACGTACGGTATGGTTGTGACGGGTCAAAAAAGACCTGTCATTTGCGAGGAGTCACGTGTACAGGTTACACTTGGTATACGTGACTCGAAGTATATAAACTCAGCAGTTGACGCCTTTGAAGGAGACTGTGCAACCCTTGAATACAACAGCCTTGCTTCATCCATTAAAGGCCAGATCATATATATATATATATATATATATATATATATATATATATATATATATATATATATATATATATATATATATCAAATCTCACAGGAGACACCTGTTAGACATCTGGCGTCATTATTTTCACAAAAAAATATGAAATGGTTGTCAGTCACTTATCTCGTGTTTTACGTTTTCTTTTCTTTTTTCCCTTTAGAACAAAAGTTCACTAAAATTGTCGTGCCTTACAGAACACCGCTAAGTTCCAGACGAGCGAGACTATATTCTCATGTTATGAACCATGTGTACATACGAGTCCACTGTTTCAATGCAGTGTACCATCAAATATGTAGTAGAAAACGAATTCCACCAATTCAAAGAGAAAATGAAAGTCAATCATGAGAAGGGTAACTACAAAAGATAATTTTACCAGTTCATGCTACTTTACGTCGAGCAAAGATATCAAGCAACTTAACACTAAATGTAATCTATATGTTTATTGAATGTTTGCGTATCAGATAAGCTTAGTTCAGAAGAAAACTACAAGGTTCAGATCACCATATACCGGTGCAAAAGGTTAATTAGCGAGATTATTAACCTGCGGGAGCACTCCTCTCTAATACTGTTTCAGAGGAAGAAGAATCGACGCTTTGGAAGCTATATTACTAAAAGACTATGCAGTACCATGAAATAAATGAAAATACTAAATCTATTGGTGTCTATGAGTCATGTTCTACCTTGCTATACATGCTCAAATCTTTTTAAAAGTCTATGATCTGCTTGTCTGATTTACTGGTAACCTCTCCTTAATAAGGGGTATGTACCTATAGAGCAGAAAAGAGTAAATTTAATCAGTTTTATAACTAAGATGATACGATTGACAGCTGAACTGAAGAACTCTTGAACTACCTCCAGTGGTATGTGAATCCCTTGCAAAAAATAAATCGGGAATCAAATACTTTATCTCAAGGACGAAAAGTTTATAACTAGACTGATAACCTGTCTGGTATAGATGGAAGGAAGAGAAGAAACTATAAAAAATGTAGATGCGGGAAGGATATGTGGAGACGATTTCAAAAGAGGGAAATGTACTAAGTCTTCTGGGTTGTTGGGTCATGTAGAAAGTATGGCTGATGACACGAGTTAAGAAAATATATCGTATAGTAAGTAGAAAGGGGACAAAGATAAGGGACAGATGAGACACGAGATGGATAGATGAGGAGAGGTCAGACGAGGGCTCGGGGAGGCTTCAGATGAAGATGGTGGGGGTAGTGACTAGGAATTGGATGCTAGCAAGGAAAAAAAAAAATATGTATAAATACATTTTGTGCACAGAGATGGATGGAGGTGAGGTGTTCTTACTTGACTAGTTAAATCTGACCACACCAAAGATAATGTGAAATTTGAACACTGAATTGAGACGATGCGGAAGCTTTGAAATAAAGAAATGACGAAAAATATATTCATGTAGAATGTTTTAAATACAAAGAAATATGAAATAAGACCTGATAGGTCAATTTATGCAATATTTGCCTTTTTTGTGCACAATGTTCATACCATTCTGTGTACAGCGAGAGGGTAAAAATGACGATTTGTGTTTCCAAAACAAAACTTTCTCTAAAAAGCGGGTTTTGCTTCGCGCCACAATGACCGCGTTTCATCGAGGCAAATGTTCTCTTGTGTTTCACGTGACACAGAAGAATTTCGCAATCTCTGTGTCGCATCAACCAGAATGCCGCAGCCACTGTTGCCATCGCCATAACTCCGCCAAAAAAAAAAAAAGGACTTTTGGCTCAGTTGTAGATTTCACGGCTTTTGCGGCTGCATTCGCCGACCGACGCGTTGAAAGTGGAATTCCTCCAATCGTAGTTCGAATATGCCGTGAGCCGAACGAGCCAATCGCAGCCCGCCGCTTCCACGGATGACGTCACATCCTCGCCAGGTTACGTCACAACTGGAGAGAGTTGGTTCACACTGTGCTCACAACAGCCCTAGTGGCTCATATAATGCTCACAACAGCCCTAGTGGTTCGCATAGTTCTCAAAACAGCCCTAGTGGTCACACAGTGCCCAAAACAGCCCTAGTGGCTAACAAAGTGCTCACAACAGCCCTAGTGGCTCACACAGTGCTCACAACAGCCCTAGAGGCTCACACATTGCTCAGAACACCTCCAGTGGCTCAGAAAGTGCTTACAACAGTATCGGTGGCTCACAAAAATACCAGTGGCACACAGAATGTTTACAGCTACCTTAGTGTCTCACACAGTGTTTGAAATTTAAACAGTGGCTCACACAATTCACACAATGGTACAGTGGTTCACACCGCTCACGACAGTACAAGCGGCTCACACAGTGCTTACAATAGCACCAATGGAACACAGAGTTCACAATAGCAATAGTGACTCAGAAACTGCTCATAACCACTAGTGGTTCACATTGCTCACAACTGTATCAGTGGCTCACGATAGCACCAGTGGCTCACACAGCGTTCCCATCATCGTCAGGGGCTCGCACAATGCTTACAATTGCACCAATGGCTTACACACAGTGGCTCACAATAGCCCTAATGGCCTCCAAGTGTTCAAATCACCAGAGACTGCTCATAATAGCCCTAGTGGTTCACAATGTGCTCGGAACACCATAAGTAGCTCAGTTTATGCTCAAAACATGACCAATGTGCCACGAAGTGCTCACAGGACTATGAATAACACAGAGATGCTCAGAAGCGTCTTTGTGAGCACTCATAACAACGCGCTTGGTTCACACAATGCTCACAACCATTAACAGTCTCGTAAATATGCCCACCATGGAAGAGAGAAGAAAAGAGGGTGACTTGATTACAATCATTTAAGTTTCTCAGGCACTCTGATGACGTCAACAGTAAACAGTTCATCGAAAGGTGCAAACGCAGGATGATGAGAGACCAGAGCATGAAACTATGCAAGAAATCAAATAAAGTGTAAGAAGTTGTATGCTGAATTACTGCTGAGAGAGAGAGAGAGAGAGAGAGAGAGAGAGAGAGAGAGAGAGAGAGAGAGAGAGAGAGAGAGAGAGAGAGAGAGAGAGAGAGAAGAGGCTGGTTAGACAAGTCAGGTATAGTTATAATAAACTCATTTTCTTGAGATCTCGAAGAAAACGCGTAAGATGGATAGCTACGTTAAACATCGCAATAAACTCACTATCGGAGGGAAGGTCGGAGCCATCATGAGTTCCGCATCACAAAGTCACTCGCGCCGGACACCAAGATTATGGACGGCTGGTGAATGCCGGGAGGCGTCCCAGCGGCGTCCAGCTTGGCCTAACGGGGACAAACGAGCTGGTGGAAGGCTGCTCGGCTAATACGGTTATGGCAACATCATTACTCACAGTTTTGGCAAGATGATCGATGCCTCCTCCTCCCCGCCCGGTACATCGCCGAGGGGCTTTTTGTGATGATCGACTTTGTACTTGTGCATGTCCGTTTACGGATATTCGTGTGGCTGTGTGTCCACACGCACACACAAACTATGGGAAGCACCAGCAGCGGCAGCTAGCAGGTCCCGTGCCGCAGGTGGCTGGTGGATACACGCAGACGACTCGCGTTAGCAGCAGCCGAAATAATACCTGTACAATCGAGGGATGGAGGCAACAACGCGTCGGAGGGAATGCGATGACAGGCGATAGGTTACAGTCGGAGTTGATAAGATGGAATAGGAGGAGGCAGCCAGTATCCCCCCCCCCCTCAAAAAAAAAAGTGATTCCGCAAAGAAAACTTTTTTGTACATATTTCATATCCGATTTTTTGTACATATTTCATATCCGATTTTTTGTACATATTTCATATCCGATTTTTTTGTACATATTCCATATCCGATTTTTTGTACATATTCCATATCCAATTTTTTTTGTACATATTCCATATCCGATTTTTTGTACATATTTCATATCCGATTTTTCTTCTTTTGTCTTCGACTGAAAGGTGTATAAGCTTCAAATCTCACTCCCGTAATGGTATAAAGATCATCTTTAAACGTCACTCAGAATAAAACCATTATTTACCCTTTTTTTTTTTTTTTCAAATCTCACTTAAATAAATGTGTAACGTCATTATCCCCAGGGCCCTCCACAAGGGCATCATCAACCCAAGGCCTTCCTTATGATAATTCCTTCAATTCTTTCAACCCTCTGAACAGAGGTGATGGGCGTGGAGTTTGAAGTCAGGCGTTCACCCCCTTCATCTAAATACGGCTTTTCCTTTACATAAATCCTTCATTCATATGTAAATTGATATAAATTCACACTCATCACCTGGAGTCGCGTCTACATTTGCATCCCATCACAACCTTCGCTGGATCGAGAGTGTTTTTCCTTCAACAACCTGAGCACGACGGTGCGATCCCTCGGTACGACAGTACGATCTTTGAGCACGACGGTACGATTCTTGAGCATGACGGTCCGTTCCTTGAGCACAACGGTAGGATTCTTGAGCACTACGGTACGATCCTCGGGCACGACGGTACGTTCCCTGACAAAGACGGTACGGTCCTTGAGCACGACGGTAGGTTCCTTGAGCAAGACGGTACGATCCTTGAGCACGACGGTACGATCCTTAAGCACGAAATTACGATACTTGAGCACGACGGTACGGTCCTTGAGCACGACGGTACGATCCTTGAGCACGACGGTACGGTCCTTGAGCACGACGGTACGGTCCTTGAGCAGGATGGTAGATCCTTGAGCACGGCGGTGCGACCTTTACGTATGATGGATGACCTTCGACCTGATCCTTAATAGCAGGGCCGTGAGAGAATGCCAAGGAGAACAGGAGATATAAGATAATGTACGGTGAAACACCACACACACACAAACACACACACACACACACGAGGACACGCTAGCCAGGGGATCCCGCTGTGAGAACGGCCTCACATACACACGAAGGCACGGGAACACGTCCCTACCCTGAACACTCTCTCCCTCAAGTCGATGGTGGCTCGCATAGTGGGGCATTATTTCTTTTCACTCTTATTTCCACTCTACTTCTCCATCACACACTGACAGGAAATAGGAGGTGTTTGTGCGTCGCTTACTTACAAAATGGACGCAGGGAAGCAGAGACGACATACTTAGGCAAACTGAGTCGAAATATAAAATAAACAGGCATTATTTATTCGAAGGTCCGAGAGACTGAGTCTTAACCTGTTGGTAATTTCATGACCTCGACTGCATGAAGAAAGCAGGTGTATTTTTCCTGTCACCGAAGACCACAGTAATCAAGATCATTTCATGGTAACTGTGACATGCGATATGACGTGGTTAGAAAAAATATAGTCTTCGGTAGCATGGTTTTAAGATGTCGTGACACCCGGCCAGGGAAGTGGGCACCAGTTATTAAGGGGGGGGGGGGGGGGGGTTCGAGGGCTTAGGTAAGAGAGGAAGGGAGGTCGAGAACTTGTGAGGAAGGCTGGCTTTTGGGTAAGAGACAGGGAGTGTTACCTGGGTATGAATTACGGAGGTTGGGACTTCAGTAAGTTACGGATGTCGGGAGTACAGTAAGTTACGTATACTGAGACCACAATGACTTAAGGACGCCGGGACTTGGGTAAGTTAGGGAGGCCGGGAATACGGTAAGTTAGGGAGGTCGGGACTTGGGTAAGATTGACGAAAGCGTCAGGACTTGAGGGAAGTTAAATCAAAGAGGGGGAGGTCGGGACTGGGGTCTGAGGAGGAAGAAGAGGTGGAGCGTTAACCTCCTTGTGGTGGAGACCCCCTGGCATCCCCCTCTCTCTCTCTCTCTAGCCCCGGGACTAGCCCGGATATTGCTCCCTTAGGATGGCTTCTAACCAACAGAACGTAACAGAAAAAAATCTGAGGGAGTAAAGCTGCTTGCTTTATTCTGCGGATCACGTCTAGTGTTCCCAGTTTTTCTCTGCTGAACAACAAGTTATGTTACTGTTAGAAGTTGTTCTTATGTTCCTGAACAGCTGGAGATCAGGTTCAGATTTGTTCTTCTGTTCTGAAGCGTTTCAAGATCAAATCCATAGTTGTTCTTTTGTTCTTCCGTTCCTGAAGATCAGATCCACATCAAGCAGGTACTTAAAACAATGTCTAATATGTGTTATAAAAGAGCGAAATTAGATACACAAGCAAGACGAGCATATAATGGTGATGAATGGTGGTGCCTATTCATGTGGTGGTGAACAGATGGCGTCCACAAATGTGGTGATGAGTGTAGCGATGAACAGAAAGCGTCCACAGATGAGGTGATGAACAGAAGGCGTCCACAGATGAGGTGATGAACAGAAGGCGTCCACAGATGTGGTGATGAACAGAAGGCGTCCACAGATGTGGTGATGAACAGAAGGCGTCCATAGATGAGGTGATGAACAGAAGGCGTCCATAGATGTGGTGATGAACAGAAAGCGTCCACAGATGTGGTGATGAACAGAAGGCGTCCACAGATGTGGTGATGAACAGAAGGCATCCACAGATGAGGTGGTAAGTGTGGTGATGACCATAAGCCCTTGTACTGGTTGGATGGTATAACTGGTAAGCCTCAACCCAGGGTCTGGGGAAGACGTCTTCTGATAATTATGTAAGAAAAGTTACGCAAGGCTCTGAATCATTCATAACCGGCCTGTTATAAATGTTTCCGCGTTAGATTATAAATGACCCTGAATTCGTTACAAGTGCTTCTGCAGTATTCATAAATGGCTCGGTTGTAAATGGTCCCGAATGAGCAGTAAGCGGGTCTGAATCGGTTACGGATAACGTAGTTATAAAAGGCTCTATATGTTATAAATGGCCGTGAATAATTCGTAGGTAGCTTAGTTATAAATGACTTGGAATTACTCATTAATAGCTGAAGTATATATATATATATATATATATATATATATATATATATATATATATATATATATATATATATATATATATATCATTCATAAATAGCTATGAATTATTCATAAATAGCTATGACTTATTCATAAATAGCTATGACTTATTCATAAATAGCTATGACTTATTCATAAATAGCTATGACTTATTCATAAATAGCTATGACTTATTCATAAATAGCTCTGAATCATTCATAAATAGCTCTGAATCATTCATTAATAGCCTTAGTATATATATATATATATATATATATATATATAGCCCTGAATTACTCATAAACAGCTTGGGTATAAACGGCTCTGGATTAGCTATAGACGACTACGAGCACAGCTATATACCGTCCTCAACGCTGGTCGAATTTCAATTCCTTCCGCCTGCGCAGCGCCGCCACCAGTCACGTTGCTTTCTGCCGCACTCTACACGCTCCCGTGTCGGGGACCACAGTCCTGATAACTCCTTCTCCAGGAAGGATCGCCGACGGATAATATGCAAATGGGATATTTTTTTCTTTTTCTTTGTTCAATTATTTCACGGTCGAGTGTTGTGGGATAATTCACTGAGGGTGGTGGGAGATGGCGGGGGGGTTTGCTTTTCTTCCCCTACTTGCAACCTTCTCTCTCTCTCTCTCTCTCTCTCTCTCTCTCTCTCTCTCTCTCTCTCTCTCTCTCTCTCTCTCTCTCTCTCTCCCCCCCCCACCCTTGCCTGAGTCTGCCGGGGTGGTGGTGGTGGTGGTGGTGGTGTTTGTGTGTGTTGACTTTTGCCGAACGAAAAAAAAAATATCAATGTGGCAAAAAAAAAAAAAAAATTATAATAAAAATCTACGAAGTTATTGTACACCCTCTACCCTCAACCCACCCGTGGGCGGTGGTGGAGGGAGCCAGCCAGAGATGGGAGGAACACGGCGAAAGGAACGCCCCGATAACTAGGCACACCACAACCATCGAATAACACAACTTCAGCGGCGACACCCCGAGTGTTGGGTGAGGGGCAAACCTGGAGGCGCTTCTCGAGTATCTCTGATCTCTCTCGTCGTAAGCCTCAGCCACGGGACCGAAGAACGGTCCATGAGATATCACAAGGGGACTGAACACTTACGGGGAAAACAAAAGAGTTCGTCAAGTGGGGAGGATATTTTTTCAATCTTCGATTCCATGTTAACAATGATGCTGTGTAGGTTTGCTGTGTGCTGAGAGAGAGAGAGAGAGAGAGAGAGAGAGAGAGAGAGAGAGAGAGAGAGAGAGAGAGAGAGAGAGAGAGTTGTGGAGGGGGTTTTCAGTAAGGAAGATTAGGGGGGAGGGGTAGATACTGAGTTTCTCGGGCGTTGAAGTCAACGCCAAGCCCGCGTTCGGAGGCTCTTACTACCTCTTCCACGTCAACGTCAGTGCTGGCTAACAGGAAAACAGCTTTTCTCTCTATCGCTCGCTCGCCACCCTCAATTTTCGACGTCCAGCATCAGCACCCCCTTCTCCTCACCATCAACGTTATCTGAGCGTCTACATCAACGTCATCTCGGCATCAACGTTCCTTCCTACGCAAAACCTGACGCCTTACGTCATCAGACCTGCTCCCCCTCACAGCAACGCCACACGGCGCTGTGTCAACGGGGCGTCTCGCTAAAAGACGTCCCCACCAAACTTTGTCATCAACGCCACCTCCACAGATTCACAACACACACACACACACACACCACACACACACACACACACACACACACACACACACACACACACACCACACAGACCACACACACCCACCTCACAACGCCCACCCCTTCCAACGCCATACGTGGACCCGTCCAACAGATCTTTTAATACGTGAGACGAACTACCTATATGGGATACGGGAAAGAAACGGCTGGAGACCTTTTAAGTTCCTGAATAATTCATCGTAAAAAAAAAAAGAAATAATATTTGGATCTTCCAGTGAAAAGCGCTCTAACTTACCCCGAACTAAGTTGGTTGATATGTAGATCACATATGAATGGTGAATTCTTTGACGGGAGTTTGGCTGATAAGGAGCCAGACGAAAGAAAAAAAAATAACATCAGAATTTAAAAACTAATCGAAATTAATTGCGTTAGACTGGTGTGTGTGTGTGGAGAGAGAGAGAGAGAGAGAGAGAGAGAGAGAGAGAGAGAGAGAGAGAGAGAGAGAGAGAGAGAGAGAGAGAGAGAGAGAGAGAGAGAGAGAGAGAGAGAGAGAGAGAGAGAGAGAGAGAGAGAGAGAGAGAGAGAGAGAGAGAGAGAGAGAGAGAGAGAGAGAGAGAGAGAGAGAGAGAGAGAGAGAGAGAGAGAGAGAGAGAGAGAGAGAGAGAGAGAGAGAGAGAGAGAGAGAGAGAGAGAGAGAGAGAGAGAGAGAGAGAGAGAGAGAGAGAGAGAGAGAGAGAGAGAGAGAGAGAGAGAGAGAGAGAGAGAGAGAGAGAGAGAGAGAGAGAGAGAGAGAGAGAGAGAGAGAGAGAGAGAGAGAGAGAGAGAGAGAGAGAGAGAGAGAGAGAGAGAGAGAGAGAGGAACCGTCGTGCGCAGTTCCGTCGTACGTGTACCGTAAACCTTGTAAATGGCTCGCTGGGCAGGTGACTCGGGGCCTCTGATTTACAGACCAGTGATATAGTCAGGCGAAACGGCATTGCTTGAGGTGCCGCGAGGCGACGACGACCCGGGGTGTGAATAATTGAAATAATGAGGCGGTGGGTCGGTGCGGAGGTGCCCCAGGGGGAGTGCTCTGCACCTACACACATTACCCGCTGGTAGAGGTGGTGATCATGTCCGGACATTCGCGTATGCAAATGTCCCGAGCAGCAGCTGTGTGGAAGTTCTCTGAATACACACCCACCCACCTGCGTGCCTAACCCACGACGAGGGTTTTCTGGCCTTGGTGGCACGGTTAGCGCGTAGCGTACACCGCCGCGTTTCGGGTGTTGAATGACACTGTTGCTCTGAGCCGTCTCGTGTCCCCCAAATATTTGTCGATGACTGATAAGGGATAGACCTTAGCCATCTGTCTGTCAAGTTTTCTTTTCAACATTTTTGCAGATGTCTACGATGGTCTATGGCGAGTTAGCTGCTGGAGGACATTACATGGGAAGGGCAGATAACAGAAGACCTGATGGTCTATGACGAGGTTACTTCTGGTTGAAACTGGATAGTAGGTACAAAAAACAAAGAGACCTCCCCACCCACCACTCCCTCTGGCTCAACACCTTGCAGGATGAAGAAAAAAAAAAAAAGGAAACAGTGCAGTAGAAGGAAGAGTATATACTACCACGGAAATTTTACAGGAAAGTGTGAACGTTAAGAATCCACCACAAACAAGTCTAGTTGTACTGGGTTTTCTACAGGAAGAAGGATCGAAACTTGACAAACACACACACAAAAAGTATTGTTTGTTTGTTTGTTTGTGTGTGTGTGTAACCCTGGTCATGGAGTGCTGACTGCCATGCAAGACGCGGGACAAACAGGGTGGGTGGGTGAGGGTGGTGTGTGTGTGTGTGTGTGTGTGTGTGTGTGTGTGTGTGTGATCACCACGGTAGGCTTGGGAGATCCGGTCGCTATTCGCGGGCCGGCAGAGGCGAGTCAATCAGCCCAGCCTCGCTGCACGGCTACTCTAATCTCACCACTGTAACTCCCAAAGGACGGACCCCATTCATGGCCGGCCGGCGCCGGGAGACTCTTATCTCCAGCCACAGTTATCAGCAAGCAGGATAAGAAGGACGACACACACGACAATGGATACCAGAGCAAGGATGATGATCCTCCTCAAGGGGCCCGAGTACATAATAAAGATGCGAAAGCAGAGATTAACAACGCCAAATATTGAGAGCTGGATCACAGGAGAGGATCTACTGCTTATGTATGACGCTGATGATACGCACCGATAATGACTAGATCGAGGACAAACTACGACATCGAGTCTTATAATCAGTCAAATACACAGTAACCTTAATGCTGATAGGGACGAAAATCCCCAAATGAAAATCGTGAAAAGGCCGAAATTCATTGAGATAGAGAGAGAGAGAGAGAGAGAGAGAGAGAGAGAGAGAGAGAGAGAGAGAGAGAGAGAGAGAGAGCGAGAGAGAGAGAGATTCTACCATGAAACAATGAACTGCAAATCCCCTTCCTAATAAGTCTGGGATTATACACACCCCCTCAACCTAACCTAACCAACCTCCCCTGCCTTATCAACATACAGTAACATGACCTAACCTATTCTCTCCTCACCTATCCCTATTTGCGTGTGTTGATACGACCCGACGACTGGCAATCAAGGCATAGAAAGTTATCAAGCTGACAAACGACTCCACAGGACTTCACAAAGTCACAAGACTCGAAAATACACCCAACTTGTGGAAACAAGTCTGAATACCTGAGCTACATACCACCGCTCACCAATTCCTCAAATTGGGTCCTATTTTTCCTCTCTGTTTCCTCCGAGTGAGGCCACAGGCACCCGCTTGGGAATCCTCTTTCTGACAAGTTTCCAAAACTTCCTCTCCGAGATGACGGTGCCGTTACTTACCCTACACCTACCTACCCCGTCTTGTATTAGGGGGAGACACACCAATACCACCACCACCCCTTCCTCATGCGAGAGAGAGAGGGAGGGGATCCGGTCTTGTGTGTGACAGGGTACGGACCCCCCTTCCCCCTTACTGTAACAGAAGACCTACATTTTGCAAAGATGACCCTAACAGAAGACCTACATTTTGCAAAGATGACCCTAACAGAAGACCTACATTTTGCAAAGATGACACCCCCTCCACCTCTTGTACCTCCCATCGACTCAATATCAGGTAAACTAGACTTTAATTGGAGTGAATAACATGAAGGGCCTTCAATCACAGTGATTAACCCCTAATCATTCTCAATCCTTTTGTTGTAAATGGTTAAGCTGATTATCTTGTCCATCGTACAGCTAAGGGACAGCAGACTTGAGACACGTATCTGTATCATCACCCGAAACTGAACACTGCCACAGTTTCGTAATCCTTCATACATCTAAATCCTCGATATGGTTATTGTTTTATACTGTATCACATATCGTATTACACTGTATCACATCATATTACGTTGCATTATGTTATACTACATTGTTTTACATTATATTAGTACAAATTGGGTTTCGAAGTTCCACTAACGAGTTTTTATAGAAACAAGTCGCTACAGAAGTAATCTCTGAGCACAAGCGCATCACAGTAGTTTTTCAGGTGCGAGTGATCCCAGCTACTCGCTAAGTGCTTTCTAGTGTATGGTATATATCTCTACGGCAAGGTGGAATGTCCCAGGGCATGCTGGAAAGTTCCAGGACACTTGGAAATGTATAAGTACACGTGGGAATGTTCTAGGACACGTGGGAATGTATAAGCACACGTGGGAATGTCCTAGGACACGTGGGAATGTATTAGCACACGTGGGGATGTCCTAGGACACGTGGGAATGTAGTAGCACACGTGGGGATGTCCTAGGACACGTGGGATCATTGGTCGTTCCGGGACGAGTCTTGTTATGAGGGGAGTGAGAGAGTTTACCCGGTGCACTGCGGCCATTCATCGCTGCTGCTACTTGGACTTGGGTGGGAGTAACGTATCTTCCACTCCTCCCTCTCCCCACCACTTACTCCACCTATACCACCTTACCCCTATCGAGTCCATACTACACCATCTGCCTTCTCTCCGCAGTCTCTCTCGTCTGACACGAGCTTTCTTATCTACTGCCATCACTCTCACGTTCCTCGCCTCCCACTCCCTTGCGTTCAGTGTTTGTCCTCCTCTTCTGTGTCTCCGTGTCGCCCGTCCCTCCTATAAGAATACGAGTGGAAGTACATGATGACAGGTGACCTGTTGGATCATGACGAGGTTATCTGAGGTCATAATCTCATTTGCGGAACGGACAGGAGAGCAGAGAAGGAGCTGAAGATGTTAGGCCTCCTGGTAAGTGGCGTGGGGGAGGAAGTTGTGGGGTCCCGAGGGTGACAAAGTTGGCCAGAGGCAGAGTAGGGAGTAAGGAAGAGCCAACGCCACCAGGGGGCCCGGTACCCTGATCTCTCTAACTCTTTAAGATCTCGGTTCAGACGCCCAACTCCCGTCCCTCCAGCGATACGCCACGTTCATCTTAAGCCGATGAAACCCACGTCAAAGTTTCGGTAAGACAGATCACAGATGTTCATTTGCTTCCGGGTATAATGACGCCGCCAGAGGGATACTTTACCCAGGTGAGGTGGTATGGTTCCTGAGGCATTCGAAGCCTCATGGTCTGCTGGTATCAACCTGGAGAACCGACAGCGGTGCACCATAAGGGATGTGGTATCTACTTGAGCTGATCAACACTCCGTGATGCAATATTGAGCTTGACACGTCAATCAGATTTTGCGATGAATACTCTCAGGGAGAAAAAGAAAGTGAAAACTCCACACGCAGAGTCGCAAAATGAACCCAATCACAGCTGAGGCTTCGCTCTGAATACTGCTTTGACTTGCACTCCACTCGTTCCCTACTCAGGATCTGTGTCCCCTCCCTCTTGCCTGTCGCACCATGCAGAAGTCATGGCCCCCTGAGTGCGCCGCTCAACACCACCGACCCCCCACCACCCCACCCAACCCCAAGCCCTGGCGACCCCCCACACAGGTCTTGAGAAATGTTGTGACTAACGGGAACATTCCTCCCTACTTTAGGGCCACTTGGCTCAGTCGCAATGGCAGGGCCTCAATCTCTCCTCCTGGGGATAAGAGCTGAGAATGACTTTTCAGTAGAGAGTATTCTTTCTTTTCAGTCTGCCTGTGTGTGTGTGCAGGAAGCACTGGTTCTGACCAAGTGCTGAAGATGAGGGTTGCGAGTAACCAGTCCCTCCGTTAGATTAAGTAGGTATGGAGATGTCAAACGGTGGCGACAAGTGTTCCTGCTACCTTATTCTGTATATGTGAGGGGTCATTCAAACGCTGAAATGTGGAATGTTTTCTGGATCCAATTATATTCACCTGCGTAGCTGTGTGTAAGACAGCTTCAGTAAAGTCCCCAGGCTCAGGGGAGGTAGGTACATTCTCATACTGTGGCCAGTGCAATGGCCCCCAGCATGAGGCAGAAACTGTGGGTTCCCCAAACATGGTTGTCTGTGTACTCTCTCCTCCTACGTGCTGTATGTCCACTATTCTCTCACTGCATAGTGTAGTGAGCTGAGGCTCTCGTACATCTATGCTGCAGTCTCCCGTGTTTTCTACAGTTGCCCACGTCTTGTATTTTGTGTATTCTCTTAAGTTTGACGTTTACTGTAGCTTTCCCATAGTGTAGTCTTCCCTACACCTCATGATTGCTACACCCCACAACATTCTGTGCCCAGGAGAGCCTCCTCTACACCCCGTTTATCGTCGTCTCTCTAGCACTTCGGGTACAAAATCTACACCGTTCATCCGGTGTGCAAGATCCACCACAATGCTCAATGTGTGTGTGTGTGTGTGTGTGTGTGTGTGTGTGTGTGTGTGTGTGTGTGTGTGTGTGGTAGAGTGGGTGGCATCCGCCCCCTTGTGTATTGTCCTCCATACAATCCTCGCGGTGTATCCTCCCTCCTCCGGACCTAACCCACCATCTTCTCTCTAATCTCTTCCGTTTCCCATCCTCCGTCTCGAGCAAACTCCGCCTTTGTTGAGACGCCGCGGTCTCCATTCAGATCCTATCTAAGGAAGACTACATAAACTCGCCCCCTCTTTACGTAAGGTTGGGGAAAGCCACGCTCGTTACCTCTCTCCCTCTCTCTCTCTCTCTCCCACTCGTACAGGACTTTCTAGATGCGCTGGTCCGCGCCGCCGTGCTGTCAGTCCCGCCTGCCTAATCCCTCTTCTGGATCTGGCGTAAGAAATAAGTTCGCCGATAAAAGCCTCCGCGGAAGCAGGCGTCACCCCCTACCTCCTCACAGGCCTGCCCAAGTTCACTCCCAAAGGTTCTTGAAACAATCTTAAGACCGTCGCTGCGTTTCCCACGTGTGTAAGTGTGGGAAAACAGAAGCCATCGTCTGTGAGCAGGAGTGTCGAGCGCTCGTGACCTGCTGAGGGCCAGGTGTGGACAAAGCTCTGGGTATGGGGGGGGGGGGGGGAGAGAGAGAGAGAGAGAGAGAGAGAGAGAGAGAGAGAGAGAGAGAGAGAGAGAGAGAGAGAGAGAGAGAGAGAGAGAGAGAGGAGAAAGACAGCCTCTTCGTGTCCAGGGTCAACACTGGCGCGCCCGGAGCGGTCCTAAACCCTTCCATAAATTCTCCGACTCAAATCTTGCCGACGCTTCATTAGGGTCCGGCTAGCTTAGGGTTTCGTGACTCTAAACATTCACATTTAGTTAATTTTGCTTCACACAAGTGGGAAAGGTGATGCAGACGCTGAAAAATCGCTTAATAAAGGGGTAAGAAAAAAAAAGTTAGTGGCGTTGTGGTCGGCAAGAAAGGAGACGTGGGAACACATCCGACTAACTCCCACCTTCCTCTTGTGTCCCGATCGGGCAAGGACTACTTACACCAGCGAGAGCCAAACCAACATCCAGGCTGCCCTCTGGTCTGACACTCTTAGCTCCCAGGGATGGGAATCCACCCTGCTGGCTAGATGATAATCATACGTTATCATAATTACCCAAGAGTTTAATCTACCGTTTCAATTATCGACTCCGCACAATGGCTGAGGAAGAGGAGATCAGGGCATTATGGCCGTAAGTAAATGCCAGGGCGGTGTCCTCCAGACCTGCTGCTGGTGGTGGCCTGCAGCAATGGGGCAGAGTAGGACGTGCCTTGTACACCCCCAAGGAAGGGAGGTCATACCTCTACGTAGGCCCACGTCCCATGTACCAGGCTTGGGGAACGAGGCGATGGGGACTGGGACGAGGGAGACATCAATCCAGCTCAGGAAACCCCACATTCCATAAATAGCTCTGTCGGTCTCAAAGAAACTTAGGAGTCCCTGTTCAGATACCGTAAATTCTTGACTGTAGGATACCTCCATCATGTTATACGAGGGACTTGAAGCTGTCATCTTATAAAGGACAGAGCTTACATCTGGAGAGGGGTCTACCTCTCCATACTTACCAAAGCAATCCTACTGGGTAACCATACTTACCTGACTGAACCAAGACCAAAGCAATCCTACTTTATAAGCTCTCCAAGTATGAACTTTAAAAGTGACCCACTTTCTCTGATGCCGCCATGATAGTTCTCCTTTCCCCTCCCCCCCCCCCCTTTTTTTTTATAAATCTTAATCAGGTTTCTGGTCTTGAGAATTGGCCGTTTGTATGATCCCCACTCCCTACCCGCAAGACCATGTAACACTCTCATGACAGGCCACTGCGTTACATGAGTACTGCGCAGCCGCCGGCAACCTTAGTACGGGACGTTGTTACGTCTATTTTTTTCCCCACACCACTGAGCTTTGGAACCATTTACCCCTCCTTCATGTCTTTGCTAACAGCTATGACCTGAACCCCACATCCTCCACAACTATCATCTCCCCCCCTTCTTTCCTTACTTCGCCACCTTTACAAATCTCTCACGTCTTATTGGAGGTCTGGACCCAATGAGGCCTTTCGTTCGCTACCGGATCCTGCAACATAAAAACTAGGGGGAGGGGAACCAGGCCAGTGGGACGACAATCCAGCCAGGTACCAGGCTACGAGATACATGGCTCAGCCGACCAGGTTTAAATACACACATACACAGGTGTTCAACTGTTTCAAAATAGTGACGCATGGAATATGGAAGGTGACAGTCCTTTACATAGTGATATACAGGGAAATGACTGGAATGTGTATAAATGTAGATTTAGTGAATAAACAAAGAGGTTGGTTGAGGTGACTCACCATTACGAGGACGGCGGACGCCAGGGAGTTAATGGGAGCGAGATGATGATGAGGGACAGAGGAAGCAAGCTAGATGGAACAAGGTAGGTCAGATAGAAGGGGCCAGGCTAAATAGAGGGAGTCAAGCCAGAAGTCACGTTTAAGGAGAGCCAGACTAAAGGGAGACAGGCTAAAAGGGCGCTGGGTAGAGGGAGGCAGGATAAGAGAGAAGCAAGAAGGCATCAGGTTGAAAAAAAAATAAAAAAAGCTAGATGGAGCCGTGGTAGGGAGGGGCCAAGACACGTTGGACCACGCCAGGATGGACGGCGATGGCCACAAATGAATTATCAAAACTCTCCTTTTGAGTCCACTATTTACAACTTCCTCAGCCCACTCGTCCATCACGGGATACGGAGGAGAACGAGGAAGGGAAAAGCGCGTGGGACAGAGAGAATGTGAGTGGGATGGGATGGGAATGTAGGTTGGAGAAATGGTGTGGAATGGTGTTCACTGGAATGGATAACCCACTTAAAAGTCGCTCTCCCACTAGTGTGCAGGTCTATCTCCCAGCTACAGAGCCTCATGGGAGCACCATCATTAATCTCTCTGATACTCCCACTATCTTCTCCTCCCCGTCCTCCTACATACTATTTAAGAGACCTAGTGTATGCCCACATCACGGCCTTAAGTAGCTAAGATACAACGCCCAGTATGACGGCCCAAGGCGGCAGAGAGTCCAACAGCCAAACACTTTATCCTACTGGGTCCAAAACCATCGAGGTAATAAGGTGTTCAGGCAATTAGTGGTCCTTTACGGAGAGGATGATGAATAGGGTTGTTAATGGTGTCAGCATTACTTGACTACACCACTTCCAACTATACCACAACTAACTGTCTACTTAAGGATCATGTTTTGACATCACGATTTATATGATAAATAAAAAGAAAAAAAGGGGCTTTTTCACGTGAACTTACAACAAAAACATTCTTTGCCGTCACGGAGACAAGGGACCTGTCGTAATGATTATTCAGAGTATATATACATATATATATATATATATATATATATATATATATATATATATATATATATATATATATATATATATATATATACTGATGTGATTATCACACGAAAGTGCACTTGGGAACTAATCGTGTTTCATTTTCCCCGTGGACTCATAGGAATATATATATATATATATATATATATATATATATATATATATATATATATATATATATATATATATATATATATATATATTCGTGATGGAGAAAGTTTAAAATGGAAGGACAATTTTTCGTCACATGGAACTCCAAAAATAGTTACAATTCTTTATCATTTTTCTTCTCCTTTGTGTCGGAGGCTTTGCCATTCCCTTGAGAGAGACACAGCTTCAACAGCTTTACAAGTTGACTACAGACTAGAGATGCATTATTCATGATCCCTGAAGATTCCCTGGCAAAATGGCTTAAAAAGGGAGTTTACTCGCCAGGGGCTGCTGCGGTGCGGACCCTACTGGACTCTAACTGTTGGGATGGAAGACGTAAGGACGTGACGTTCCTCCTGGATGTGGTGGGTGTCGAAGTCACTGGGTCTGGGAAGGTTGAGGAAAACGTTCGAGGTCAGTGGCTCTGGGGTGGTTAAAGAAAACGTTCGAGGTCAGTGGCTCTGGGGTGGTTAAGGAAAACGTTCGAGGTCAGTGGCTCTGGGGTGGTTAAAGAAAACGTTCGAGGTCAGTGGCTCTGGGGTGGTTAAGGAAAACGTTCGAGGTCAGTGGCTCTGGGGAGGTTAAGGAAAACGTTCGAGGTCACTGGCTCTGGGGAGGTTAAGGAAAACGTTCTGGTGGAGTCTACCCAGCGTATTAGCAAGACTCCTCCCCTTAATCCCCATTCTCAGGTGTGCCGTTGACTGGCACGGGTCGGGAGAGAGAGTGTGTAATGTGAGAGTATAAACACGCATTATGGGAGAGATGGGGTGTGTCTTGTGTGTGTGTGTGATGTAAGGGGCACCAGTCGAGGAGGTTTCACGCACCGCTCAAATTCCTTCACCGGTCGACTCGCAAAAAGAAATACTGTCTGGTGAAAAGACGCGAGACGGGCCATACTGAGACAAAGGGGCCTGTTTCAGGGCAAAGGAAAGACTGGTGGTGCCTCTCAACAAAACACAAGGACCATGTAAAGCGCACGACTTCGTTACGTTGGCAAAGCGGACGACTTCGTTATGTTGGTAACGAACCAACTCGTATATAAGCGATTCCTCAGCCACTTGAAGCGCTATTTCGTTCTCTCTCTCTCTCTCTCTCTCTCTCTCTCTCTCTCTCTCTCTCTCTCTCTCTCTCTCTCTCTCTCTCTCTCTCTCTCTAACGAACCGTCTCGAATTCGGAAGACGGGTCTTATGAAATTACCCCGCCTCCTTACCTACATCGGCTGTACAGTTTGGGGACGGAAATACGTATGTGAGATGTGTATAAAATACCCTACGTCTTGCGAGTTACGCCATGAGGGAGAGCGTCGTTCGCGGCGTACGACACGCGCAGTAATCTTGGTTTACGTTTGCTTTACGTAACAGAAATAAAAAAAAAAAAAACGGAACTTCGCCACACACTGATGAAGTTACCGTAAGACCTGACTGAAAGTTTCGTAATTCGTGTCGGATCCCATACCCACAACACCTACACGTCTCACACGAATTGGTTCACAATCGTGTGGGACACGATGCCGCTTGGGATGTCGCTTTTTAATGCCTCTGCTGCTGCTATTGCTCCATTTCATACTGTTGCTGCTCTCAAGGATCACGAGGGCTGGAGGAAGAGCGCACGGAGGGGGGGAAAGTACGACAATTGCTACCACGGTTTATATAAGGTCTATGGCGATGGTGTCCAGGGAGAGGACTTAACTTTCGTCCCCACACCGACCGAAGCGAAAATGGCATACGTCTAGTTCATCTACCGTTCAAATTAACCAGAATCTCCCTCGCTGAGTGCCTCATTACCTCATGAGGTAATTCATCCCATGAGGCAATATATCCGATCGCACATACACACCCTCATCTGTGTAACTATGACAAATTTCACTGATTTCACTCAAACGTTATTCGGCAAATATTTCCTTAATAATTACCATACATTAATGTTTGAGATCATCTGCATACGAACATAATGTGAAAGTATTCCGACTTATTCTGTTTCTCTTGAAGGACACGGTGAAGTTATGCTCAGGTACCCAAATCATGAGAAATTCAGCAGATATGAGGGAATCTGTTCAGGTGCCAAGATCATGAGAAATTCAACAGATATGAGTGAATCTGTTCAGGTCCCCAAGATCATGAGAAATTCAACAGATATGAGTGAATCTGTTCAGGTCCCCAAGATCATGAGGAACTACTCTACAGACATATACAGAACATAGAATTCCCTCATCAATTCTGGCTCCCATTACAGGACAGAAGCTTTTTTTGAAGCTTTTCCTCGTTGATTCGCTCATTATTTTTTTCTCAGAAAAAGCTGGAGTTAAAAAAAAAAAAAAAATCCATGCATTGTTAAACAATGTTCGAAAATAATCGTGTAATCTTTTGAAGCTAACATTGTGAGGAACGAGATATGGTGAGCTACGTATTTCTTACACAATGACCTTTTCTTTGATTTATGAAATTAGTTTTCAGGTGAAGTGACGTTCACTTAGAATCACTCACACCGTGCGTGCGTCTAGTCATTTTCACAATGCTCACACACTCAAGTGACTTCTAATCATAATCAAAGTTGAGTAAATCATAAGTCTATCACATCTCACACTGTGAGTGCGTCTAGTCATTTTCACAATGCTCACACACTCAAGTGACTTCTAATTATGATCAAAGTTGAGTAAATCATAAGTCTATCGCATCTCACAGTCTTATACTCGCCAAATAACCCAAATGTTATATATTTTCACAATACCTCAGTGCTTGATAATGCCTCTGCAGGATCCGAAGTCTTACAGATCAATGATGCTAATGCAAAATTCTAGCCACAGAAGCATTATTATATACCAGCGTTTTTATGCACATCAACAAGAGTCAATGTCTGTACAAAGTCCCCTTATAATTCTCTCTTTAACGCCACACAGTCAGAGTTCAAATGTTTTTAAATTCTCGTTATAATTCCAAGTCTTGTATATTCGTAGCACAATTTTTAATTGCATACAGTAGAGTTTAAATGTTCTTAAATTCTCGTTATAATTCTAAGTCTTGTATATTCGTAGTATAATCCTTAACTCCACACAGTAGAGTTTAAATGTTTTTAAATTCTCGTTATGATTCTAAATCTGGTACATTCGAAGTATGATCCTAAGTCTTTTTGTTCCATTCTGATCCCGTATAGTCCCATCAACCGAGTAGTATAGAGCGTTCCACTCAGCCATGGTGCCCTTGCACGCGATTAAGCTTTGAAAGTTCAATGGCGTCCGCGAGGACCCCAAACTGACCAGAGCTTGAGTGAGGGTGTTATGAGGTTTCTGCAACTCATCACCACCTCACAGTGAGGCACGTGTGAGGGCAGCCATATATGAGACATTACATATATATATATATGTGCCAGGAGATACGTGCCAGGTGTTGCAGGGAAAGGTCAATAATCCTGGCAAGTCAACTGAAGAATATTGTATGAGTTGTGAATCTTTTTCGTTGTAATGTTTGCTCCAGTGTGCGACTATTACTAGATTTCTGTAGAATATGAACTAAGACAGTTTTACGGCGCCTACGTGTGTGTATATATATATATATATATATATATATATATATATATATATATATATATATATATATATATATATATATATATATATATATACGTGTGTGTGTGTGTGTGTGAATCTAGAAGAAAAGCGTATAGAACAGTGGTTGGAGTGGGGGGAGTTAGCACGTTAATCAGTTAGGGATATTAAAGGTTAGGGGGTCAGGCGAGTGTTATGAAATGTGACCGACTCTGTACCAACTATGGCACACACACACACACACACACACACACACACACACACACACACACACACACAATTATATATATTCCTATGAGTCCACGGGGAAAATGAAACACGGACTTATAGGAATATCTTGATCACGCGCAAAATTGTGAACCTTTGTGGACTCATAGGAATATATATATATATATATATATATATATATATATATATATATATATATATATATATATATATATATATATATATATATATATATATATATATATATATATATAAGGAAATTTAGCACAGGCTTAGAGATAGAAGAATACAGTAATTCAGAGTTCATCGTTAGAAAATGTATAGCAATCTCATAATATTTCTATGATAAAGGAACTAATTAGACAAAGGAATAAAGCTGTGAGAGCCAAAGTAGACAGAGGTGGCGCAAACAGACAGAAAGACAGGGATTACAAAGTAGAAGTTTACGGTGCTGTTTGTGACAGGGAAGGACGGACGTTCAGGCTGACAGAAATAAAGTCCCTTTTAAGATATGGCAGAACAGATATCCAGACAGACTGACAGACAGACAGAAATTAGGACCAATGAATATGGTACCGTTTAGGACGGCGCTAGACGGATGTTGAAAAAGAGACAGACAAAAATTAGGACCAATGAATATGGTACCTTTTAGGACGGCGCTAGACGGATGTTCAAAGAGACAGACAGACAGAAATCAGGACCAAAGAATAAGGTACCTGTTACGACTAGGACTGGACAGATACACAGACAGACACACAAAGAGAGACGGAGGCTCTGAGGCGGAAGCAAGAGCCCCCCCTGGTATCGCTGAGCCGAGATAAACACCTCCCACACTCGGCCTATCGCTGTAGCGGTGAGGGGAAAAGAGAGTCATAACTGTAGTGGGCCGGCTGATGCTGATGATCCATCACAACACGTCAGATGCGGGGACAGCCGCCCACACCTCCACAACTCCTCCAAAACATGACACATCACTACCGAGCGCGCGAGTTATAAGAGCGAGAAAAAAAAAATAAAAGTTAATTCCGATGTCTGGGTAAAACTAGAGGGGAGAGAGAGAGAGAGAGAGAGAGAGAGAGAGAGAGAGAGAGAGAGAGAGAGAGAGAGAGAGAGAGAGAGTGGAAAATGGCCACACCCACCCCCGCCACACCTGCGTTGCTTGTGGTCCGCCGCCTGGCTCGTCTTGCGTGAGCTTGGCCCGTCGTCGTCCACGGACGATGGTGTACTGGATGAATCAGTCACCAATAATGTACGACACAATATGATAAGGACTCATGACTGAAAATGAAACATATAAATAAAATCTGGGTACGAGAGATTCTATTTGTACAAAAAAACTGAATTTGTATTGTCCTTGTTACAGCTGTCGACTTCCATGTCTTTTTCTGTCCTTGTTATAGCTGTCGACTTCCATATCTTTCTGTCCTTGTTACAGCTGTCGACTTTCATATCTTTTTCTATCCTTGTTATAGCTGTCGACTTCTATATTTTTTTTTCTTTTCCTCGATGTGTACATACATACCGTAGGCAGTAGGTTGGTAGACAGTACCCATCCAGGTAGGGTACGAACCCGTCCAGACTCAGGGAGTGTTGAGCGGATGGCTGGCACCATCTTGCACCCACAGGGTCAATAGGTATTAATTACTTCCTTCCTCGTTACCACAAGGCTACCCAGCTCGTCTTTAACATAATCTCTCAACACACACACACACACACACACACGCCCTACTCATCCCGTCTTCAGGTTTCCTCTTGCCTCTGGAGATGGATCTCTCTTAACATCCTTAGAGGAGGTTAATGAGACAGAGACGGATAATCTACTTCTTTTCTCCAAATTCCTTCTCATCCTCATTCTATTTTTTTTTCCTCTCTCTCTCTCGCACATCCCTCCCCAACTCCCTCCTTCCCCAACTAGAACAACAAAAGAGGGTGAGGGAGATGGATTAACTGCTCTTCATTCTCTTTAACCCTCTTTTACACACGTTTCATTTACGGCCTGGTCTCAATTAGGGACTTTTGTCTGTGCCTGGTAACTTTTACAGAGAGAGAGAGAGAGAGAGAGAGAGAGAGAGAGAGAGAGAGAGAGAGAGAGAGAGAGAGAGAGAGAGGGAGAGGGAGAGGGAGAGAGAGGTCCAAGCCTCTCCAGTACCACTCGTGTGTCGTGTGTCACTGCGGTCATCACCCTGGCTGGGTCCTGTACACCACCAGGAGCCTCCTGTCGTGCCGACGCGCCCCGGGCCGGCAGACGTGACTCCCCGACCCGTTTTGCAGGAGGCGTCGTAACGGCGAGGGGACGTATGGCCGTCCCACAACGAACGGACGGACTTGCGGCCGACTCTCAACAATGGGAGACCATTTCCATGTGTATAACACCGCGATCAACCCCCCTTGCCTCGTTGGCTCTCTCTCTCTCTCTCTCTCTCTCTCTCTCTCTCTCTCTCTCTCTCTCTCTCTCTCTCTCTCTCTCGGCGGCAGGAAGGACAAGCAGGCCAGGAAATGGAATTCCCACGGGATCGGAGGTGGTTATAAAAGATCCCTCAAAGGGGCAAGGGTGGGCGAGGAGTCATCATGACCCAACTCCTCTCCTTCGAGGTCCCTTTGGAGGAGCATTATGTTTCTCCCCCCCACACAGGGAGGGCAAGAGCCATGGTCCATACGGGCCAACACGGCGGTGAGGAGTGCGATCCAGGACCGTGATGGATGTGGGAATGTGTCCAACCCCCCCCCCCCCACTCCCCTGGTTTGCCATCGTTTTGTCTTCGACGATTTCAGGGTGGCAGATGACCACGTCGCAGACCATCGGGTCCAAACTACCGCCCGCGCGAGTCCCGAACGACTGAGTTGCACAGAGCGAATGGCATAAGACACTCGGGGCCGGGAGAGAGAGAGATGGGGAGAGAGAGAGAGAGAGAGAGAGAGAGAGAGAGAGAGAGAGAGAGAGAGAGAGAGAGAGAGAGAGAGAGAGAGAGAGAGAGATGAGGGACATCCCGGTGTCACCGATGAGGAAGGTAATATCCTCAGTTGCTTGCGTCTGGCGAGATCAACTTTTCCACCTCTCTGGGGGCGGAGGGAGAGCAGTGGACTCCCCTGCCTCGGTGCACAGGAAGAATACGGGTTCCTCATGTGAGGTCACCGGTGACGATCATACTGCCTCTCTCTCTCTCTCTCTCTCTCTCTCTCTCTCTCTCTCTCTCTCTCTCTCTCTCTCTCTCTATGAAGCACCTAGCCGAGCGACAGTGCCATAACCCCTAACCTGACACACCGGAAGAGATAAATCATTCTTCTCTGGGTCACTGGCTGACAACTTGATCTTTGACCTTCCGGATGCCAGACCAATAAAGGTCCCGTCAGAAAGACAGGAGAATAGCGGGCCACCACTCGTCTGTTTTCTGAGTATATACATGTATATGTATGTATGTGTGTGTGTGTGTGTGTGTGTGTGTGTGTGTGTGTGTGTGTGTGTGTGTGTGTGTGTGTGCCGGAAGCCTCGAAGAAAATCAGACACGAAGATCCGAGATACGTATGGCCCTTAAAGGTCAGGTCAAAGGCCAGGTCATCACACCCAAGGGTCGTACCGTCGTGACTCAAGGCGAAGGTCACTCAAGAGACTTTACTCTCGATTGCAAACATGAGCTGGTGGGGGGTGTGTGTGTTGAGTGGGTGGGTGGGTGGAGTGGAGTGGAGGGGTGGAGGGTTTGAGCGGGTGGGGTGGAAGGGTGGGGGGTTAGCATTGGTGTCCCGTCTGGCCCACATCAGCAGCAGCCCATCTCTTGCATATGCATACCCGGGAGATTCCAAGTTATATATATGCTAACACCTCAAAATCTTGCCATGAATAAGGTTCTGGAGAACACAATTACACCCAATGGGCCACCAGAGGGGCATCTCTCTCTCTCTCTCTCTCTCTCTCTCTCTCTCTCTCTCTCTCTCTCTCTCTCTCTCTCTCTCTCGCTGACGAAGAAATACCACTCTGCTTTTTTTTTCTTCTACTATATTTCTTCTGAGCTATGGAGGATAACGGAGCCTTCTGCGCAGTAAAATACAAGCAGCCGAAAATGTTACGCACATGCCACTCAATAAGGCTTAAGGAGAGCGTGCGTGTCTGTAGTCTCTTCTTCCACGAGCAACACTCCCGCAACACCTGTGTGCGGGGGCGCGGGCTTGGCTGTGGATGGCGACGTCCGGTTTCGGGGCATTGCACATGACGGCTTAGAAAATGGGTTTGTGTTAATTAGTCCACTGTTCGTCTGTTCCTGACGCCAACCTGTTAAAGCACGAGGAGCAACAAAGCACACACACACACACACACACAAACACACACACACACACACATAAAGCTTAAAACTAATGTCTGAACAGGTTAGGCAAAATATGCGATGAGGGACACCCCTCAATCACACACACACACACACACACACACACACACACACCACCATCCTTTTTGTCGGCAATATGTGGCGTTAGCGTGGTAAAAACATTACGCTCTACACACACATCCCGAAAATTCATTGGGTTAGCGACACTCTGTGATGGCGATAATGTCTTTATGGCTAAAAAAGGTCGTGAACTGTGGTTTAGATCTATCTATCTATCTATCCGTTTGCGAGTCTGTCTAACCATGAATTCAACTATAAATCAGTCTATTCGTTTATATGTCTATCATGAACTTATTTACTTACCTATCTATCTGCATGTGTGTCTACCTATCTATCGCTAATTTTTATTGCACCGTTTTTCACCGTTTCCCGCTTGAGCGAGGTAGGGCCAGGACCAAGCGAAGTAACGGCCCCGCATACAACACATGTTCTTTCTCTCTAGCTGTCACGTACGATGCACCGAAAGCACAGCCAACCAACCATCCATTTTCCAAACCCAAAATGCCGATTCGGTTGTTTGTGTTGGCACGCGACCGCTACACCAACACTGGTCACCACACATTTCACGATTCCTGCCCGGGTAAGGTCGAGGTTCCAGGTCAAAGAGGTCAGCCCGCCAATGAGTGCTGCCTCCGCACGACACTCCTGGACGGAGCTGAGGGTCTCAAGGCATAACGGCCAGTTAGGCGTGTGGAAGCATGAGCTTAAGTGTGATGACATGGCTTCGTATATACCAAGTATAGTGTGTCGTCCCTCCACCACCTCCCTCCCCCTCGTCAAGAGCGGGTTTAGCAAAGGGGGGGATCTCGTCCACACCCGCCCGATCTCCCCCCCAGCTACCCCCAATTGGGGACAGGCAGGCATGGTGGGTGTCCCCGGGTGGGGCTTGGACCCGGGTGTATAAGACCACACACACACACACACACACACACAAACACACACAAACACACACAAACACACACACACATATATATATATATATATATATATATATATATATATATATATATATATATGTATAAGGTAAACAAGATGGTGTTAGAGGAATGGAATGATAGTGTAGGGTAGCGCTGGGTGGATAAACGGAATGGGGAGGGGAGTGGTGGTGTCCAGGGGAAGGAAGGGGAGGAACGGAAGGGTTGCCAGGGGAAGGGGAGGAAGAGAGGAAGAGAAGGGTTGGGAGGAGGGAGGCGGAGGTCAGGTAATGTATACAACAAGGTGGTTATTTCAGGCCACTTCGCTAGGCTCTTAGGGACACTTCGCAGCACCATCATGGCGGCGCCATAACTCGTAAGGTATTGCCCAAAATACACGTCGGCCCATTACGAACCCCCCCAAGTGGAGGAGGAGGAGGAGGAGGAGGAGGAGGAGGAGGTCGTCAGGAGGGGCCAGGAGTGTCGGTGGATGACTAGCTCCCCTCCCGCCCTCACCAACACAACCGAAAAAAAAAATTAAACCATAAACAATAAAAGCAATTCATGAACCAAATTTAACAGCCGGTCAGTGGACGAGAACACACCGTCACTTTCCCAGAGAAGTTGTCTCAAATGGAAGAAAAACTGAAGTTGAAAAAAAAAGAAAACATTGCCTTATGTTAGAGTGAAAACGGAGCTACATAATAATGGATGAGAAAAAGTGATATATATATATATATATATATATATATATATATATATATATATATATATATATAAAACCTTTTAATAATACTATTAGTTGAGGGCCCAGAGCCAACATCCGACCAGTAAATGATAATGATAATAATTATAATAAAAGTAATAATAATTATCATTATTATTAAGAGAATGTGCTTTAGCCGAGGGGGTGTGGTTAGATACTCATGAGTCTGGATGAGTGAGTACCTGTGATTACCTATGATTGAAGATTTCCCCATGAGGCGAATCTTAGCGCGTAGCACTCACCGCATACATGGCTTTCGCCGACCTTACTGCTGGTCTCTGCTGCCACGCACAGTGCATGATGGGGGAGTGGGGGTGATGAGAAGTGTGAGGGAAGGGTAATTGGCGAATGAGGGGGAGAAAACGAGTGAGTCGGCAAAGTGGGAAATGTTTATCAGTGTGGGGAGATGAGAAGAGAGGGAGGGGGGCGCGGAAGGATGGGGAGTAAGCGTCGACGTGGGACATAACACCAGGGAAGACAGGTGGGGAGATAGGAGCGGCAGGGGAGATGACGAAGGAGACAGCTGATGTCAGGAGGGAGTCAGCACTTGGGGAGATGGGTGGTGCTAGGAGATATACCACCAGGGGAGACAGATGGTGTCACGGGGAGATAACAGCGACAGGAAGGGATAAAACGAAGGGACTAGGTGGTAAATGGGGAGATAACACAAGGGAAGACAAGTGGTAAATAGGGGAGATAACACAAGGGGAGACAGGTGGTAAAAGGGGAGATAACACAAGGGGAGACAGGTGGTAAATAGGGGAGATAACACGAGGGGAGGTCAGCCCTACACTCTGCGGAGGATATAAAAATGCAAGACAATTTTTCCTCGAGACAGAAACATTTACATGAGACATTGAGACAGACAACTCCTATACATCACACATATATGAATAATGTATATAATACCAATCTCATATACACATTTACCTGAATATATATTTATTCCCCCGGGAGAACGCAAAAGAAATACAGCCATACGAACACGCCCTCGCAAGTTTTTAAGAATCCAGGGGGTTTTGGCTTTGAGTCAACCGGTCTCTCTCTCTCTCTCTCTCTCTCTCTCTCATTCTTACACAAGGCCACATACCAACCTAGGCAGACGGAGCTGATCAACCAAAGAGCCAAATGATCAGTGCAGTCCACCAAAATATCAGCCTGCCGGTCAAGCAACATGTCAACCAGCCAACCAACCATAAAGACAGATAACAAGCATTCAACCGATCAATCAACCAGTCAACCAACCAACGAGACATCCGACGTGGAGGCCACTCGGTTAAATAACCACCCAATCAATTAAATCATCCAACCAGACAACCACCTTAGAAGGTAGTCACCCAGTCAGCCACACGGTCAAACCAACAACCCAATGAGACTACCAACCAAACGAAATCAATCAACCAACCCTCCAATCAGCCAGCGAACCGTCACGCCAGCGAACACTCTCGCCAGCAGGCAGGTGGCCCAGATGACGTCAGAACAGCAGCAGAAGAACGTCTGGGTCAGGAACATCGTGGGCGGCTGCTGCATGAGGAGGAGGAGGAGCCGGTAGGAACCTCGGCCAGGCAGGGAGGAGAAGGGGTGTGGTGGGTGAATATTTACGGCGGATCAGGCGACGACCGGGGTTAGAGAGAGAGAGAGAGAGAGAGAGAGAGAGAGAGAGAGAGAGAGAGAGAGAGAGAGAGAGAGAGAGAGAGAGAGAGAGAGAGAGAGAGAGAGAGAGAGAATCAACACCCAAGATAAAGACTCCCTCCCCCCCACCCACCTGGGCTAGAACACAAGCTGGCCTCGCATGTTTTCCCGTAATACGCGTCACTCAGCGAGGAGGAGGGGAGCGGGAGCGGGACAATAGGTGCGCGCGAATTGCCCGGTGTAAAACCCTGATATAATTTCCACTGGCCATAAAGGCGGTGGGGAGAAATGCCAACGGGCCCTTCGGGAGGCAAACTAGAATATATATATATATATATATATATATATATATATATATATATATATATATATATATATATATATATATATATATATATATATATATATATATTATGCTTTTGCTGAGGTCGTAACCAGGAATGGTACACCCACCTTGCAGTAGAACACCTGAAGGGATGTATGTATGGTAATTACGACTGTGTCGACTCTGTGGCTAATGAGTCCACCGCGCGCGTTATCACACACAATTAAAGCCATTATCGCACGCGGTACGGGGCAATTACGGCCGAGGGATGTTACACATGGAGATGGTTAGAGGAAGGGCATGGAGTCGGGTGGTATGGAAGTACACTGTGTGTGTGGAGGTCGTGTGAGTAGACGCTTTTGGTCGCACTTTACGAAAACGATCTTGTGTTTAGTGGAAAAAAAAAAAAAGTAAGCACTCTAACAAGTAAAGGGTGTTCACAAATTTTCACTTTAATACACAGCGGCTGCAGGCTCTGTACAAGCCCCCCCCCCCCCCTTTGCCCTTGAAACAGAAGCTGGTACGAGCATGTGTGTGTGTGTGTGTGTGTGTGTGTGTGTGTGTGTGTGTGTTCATCCATCCTGTGTCGAGTGCTTGACGCCACGACCCACAATACGCCAAACTTCCTCCCCTCCAGGAATTACTTCCCGAACCCTTGTATACGCCCGACCTATTCCAGATGAACTCCTATTTTGCATCCCTCCAAGATGAAAAAAAAAAAAATCTTTTCCACTCCAATATTCTCCCGCGACGTTCCTTATGAACCTTTGTGCTGCGTTGGCTGGTGGGGGACTTTCACAACAACGCTTTCACAATAATTGGCACACGTCTGAGTTATTCCCTAGCCTGCCTCAACACACACACACACACACACACACACACGCTGGTACGTCTCTCTGTAGTCATGCAAATGTATTTTTCTGGTCGGTCTATCTCCACAAGTTCGCTTGAAGACACAGGTCGTGTTTCCCTGATGCATGTACCTCGGGAGGAGGGACGGGCGGACGAACTGGGGTAGGGACCTCAACGAGCACCGGCAGAACTGGAACCAACGACTAATACGTGTATCAAACACAGAGTCTGAAATGGCTCGAGAGATAACGGATTGGGATAACTCGGCCAATAGCAGTTTTCCCCCTCCCTAGGCTCTTTTGCGTCCACATTTCTGTATCCACCTACCTGGGTGGGTGCGGGGCGTGAGTGGCAGCTATTGTGGCCAGGCCAGTATACCACGCTTATTTGGGCGTTCCGGGCAACGACTGAGCACTTGTCCATAAGTGGCGTTTCTGTGTATGTGTGTGTGTGTACCACACCCCGAGGGAAATGTTTTCATCCACCCGCTGATTCCGGATTCCATATCTGAAAGAAAATGGCAGGAAGAAGAGGGAGGAGAAGGAGGAGGAGGAGTGGTGGTAGTGGGGATGTCTATTACCCTGACGGACATTTTGAGACATTTTCCCCACTGCAGGAGCCGAGCTGTGGATAACACTTGATGGGGGCAAAACCCCCCCGTGTAACTCGTGTCGGTGGATGATTCAAACCTAAGCTCCGTGCTGCCATCACTGTCCACGTCCCTACAGCAGCTGCAGGAGGAGGAGGAGCGAGATGAGGGAGGCCCCCACCACCAGCAGCAAAGCTTGCCCTCCCACGACCAATGTCTCTGCCATGAGCAATTTCACTTTCAAATTTCTTCATAACAAAATTAGAACTTTCCATCAAACATTAAAAACTTGCACTCCTGTGTTACAATTTGCATACGTTGCTAAACTTATTCACCCCCCTACCCCCTGCAGTTGGAACAAAAGCATTCAGATTTGACTAAATTACTTAATCTCACAAAGATTCAAGTCGCACACACACAAAAGGGAGAATTTGAAAATATATAATGTAATTCGTAATCTTAACCAGGTTTTTCGAGTCGTGCAAAAAAAAAGATGGGATTTGAAGGAAATATAGAATGTAATTCGATGGTCTGTCAGTCTGTGGTATGAGAGACGTCTGCACGAAGAGTTAAGAGTGCCTGAACCTCGCTTATACAGGCCATCAGTTCTGACACCCAACGTCCACAGCCCTGACACCATACCCCCACAAGTCTGGAACCCCCACACCCGCACTCCAGACAACATACACCCTTTGTAACCCAATCGTAACACTCTATTTCCCTTCTGTAACACCCTGTCACACCTCTGTAACCCTCTCATGAATCCCTGTAACTCTCGCCTGAGGTCCGCGGGGTCCATAAATCTGTGCCACACTAAAGTTTCTCTCGTATTTCTGTGACCGCGAGACACAGACGATCAACAGCAACCAGCCTTGATGACTTAACAGACGAGAAAACTCGCGAGGACGGAGGAGATGAGGAAAGGAAGAGTATATACTAAACATAGGTTGCAACTTGGTGAGTTTATGAGGCCGGCGGGAGAGCAATGAGGAAATAAATGAGGCGAGAGGAAAGCCATACGAATTTTTTTTTTTCCGTGTTTGGGCGTGGATTTGTGTGTGAGTGTCTGTGTGTGTGTTTACCTATCTGTGATATGCGGAGAGGGAGTTCTACACTCGTGGGGCCGAGAGAGAGAGAGAGAGAGAGAGAGAGAGAGAGAGAGAGAGAGAGAGAGACAGAGAGAGAGAGAGAGAGAGAGAGAGAGAGAGAGAGAGAGAGAGAGAGAGAGAGGATGCCATGGATGAAAAAGGTCGTGGAGAAAAGACAATAATAAGGAGAATGTGGAAACAGACCATGAAACTATAATGACTGCACCAGGGAACTTCAGGAGCCTTCAATATCTAACTCATCTAAGTCTAATGTCTAGTTTTTTTTTTTCATATATCCCTCCCGCCCCTCATCCCCACACACACACTTATGCGAGGGATATTCCCCAAGTTTCGGGAAGGATCTTCCTCTTAATCCCCTCTCCACACTCGACTGAGAGAGGGGAGGAGAGGGGAGGGTGGCTGCTGCTGCTGCTGCACGTGTGTCTGCATCCCCTCCTCCCTCCCCATGACCAGCCACCCCCACACCAGTGGCGCCAGACGCCCACACAAACTCCCCAGCTTCTGTCGCATAATTCTACACGCCCACACACACACACACACACACACACACACACACACACACCGTCCCAAAACCTGCCACCTGACCTGCAAATACTCCTCCACCCAATATCTCCCATACACAGGTCTTCCCCACCACGTACATTACGATCACCATTGGTGTGTATACTGACGTCAGACCTACACACGGAACCTGTGTGTGTGGGGTGGAGTTTTGGAAAGGAAAACATACGAAGGCCTCTAAAGCACACACACCGCCTCACGCCTTTACTTCCCACACACACACACACACACACACACACACACACACACATACAGCCTAGAAATACACTGGCATCGTTAGCGTGGCTGGGATTTACGGAACTATTGCAGACAACGCAAGTCTTTACGATTCTTCCTCCCCCTCCTCCTCCTCCTCCTCCTCCTCTCTAACTTTCGGGAAAGAGCTGAGAATAAGATCTTCTGTTACAGTAGTAGTTTATCGTGCTATTGTAAGACGGACGCGATGGATAAAACCTACCGTGAGAGACGATATGCGATGTTCTAAAGGAGTCCCACAGCCTTCTGACTTTAAGGTCGTACCGTCCCGTGGCCAAGGGGGGTCGTAACGACGCGCTCAGCGGTAGTGAATGTTACATGCGAAAGTCGCGTTCAAGACGATAAACACAGACTGGACCAGTGCGGAGAGAGAGAGAGAGAGAGAGAGAGAGAGAGAGAGAGAGAGAGAGAGAGAGAGAGAGAGAGTTATCTTATCCAACCGGATCTGTACAGTAGGCAGGAGCCTTTATCATAACAATTCTTCCTTATCTTATCAAGGGCGCGTCGTCTGTCTCGTCGCTTGGGGGAACCACCGAACGACCTTGTTGGCCAACCTAACAACGTCGTTCACACGCACCCACGAGACCGTCCACAGTAAACACTTACGACGCCAACCAGCAAGCCATTGTATATGTGTGTGTGTGTGTGTGTGTGTGTGTGTGTGTTCCCAAAGACACAGACATATATCAAGCACACAGACAGACAGACAGACAGACAGACAGACATTACAACAGCCTCCACAGGAAAACGACGACGGTTAGATTCATGATATTTTTTTTTCCACCACTTGACTTTCAACATTAAAAAAGACGATTGTGGGAAAAAAAATATTACACCCTCCATTATGAAGGCAGGCAAGCCCAGATTACGCCATCTAGTTAATGTGAAGGAGAAGCTCTCCAGGTAATGTGTGGGAGAAGCTGTCTAGTTATTGTGAGGGAGAATCTTTCTAGTTATTGTGAGAGAGAAGCTGTCTAGTTACTGTGAGGGAGAAGCTGTCTAGTTACTGTGAGGGAGAAGCTGTCTAGTTACTGTGAGGGAGAAGCTGTCTAGTTATTGTGAGGGAGAAGCTGTCTAGTTACTGTGAGGGAGAAGCTGTCTAGTTACTGTGAGGGAGAAGGTGTCTAGTTATTGTGAGGGTGAAGCTGTCCAGTTATTGTGAGGGAGAAGCTGTCTAGTTATTGTGAGGGAGAAGCTGTCTAGTTATTGTGAGGGAGAAGCTGTCTAGTTAAAGTGAGGGAGAAGCTGTCTAGTTATTGTGAGGGTGAAGCTGTCTAGTTATCGTGAGGGAGAAGCTGTCTCATTATTGTGAGGGAGAAGCTGTCTAGTTAATATTAGGGAGAAGCTGTCTAATTAATGTAAGGGAGATGGCGGTAAACCACCAGTGAAGACACCTGTATCCATCACGAGTGAATTCACTACCCTCCATCACCATTATTCACTCCCTCCATCCTCCTTCACCAGCGAACTCTCCCTCCTCCATCAAAACAATGGAGACGCCATCACTCCAGATCACTCCTTCACCCATTAACAATGAGTTCCCCACCTCCCATCACCAGTGTTCACGCCTTCCACTCCCATCATCGGCCCAGCCACCACCGTGCGCTGTATGTGTGTGTGTGTGTGTGTGTGTGTGTGTGTGTGTGTGTGTGTGTGTGTGTGTGTGTGTGTGTGTGTGTGTGTGTGTGCCCTTTGGCCTTACCTGGAAAATTTTCTTTGTTGCTTTCACAAGTGTAATGAGTGAGAGTGGGGCAGCCAGCTCGATAAAAGGAACACGTTTCTATACAGATGGATATGAACCATAACTACTGCTGTAACGCTGGGAAGAACAGGGGCTGTCCTGGGCTAACGTGTGTGTGTGTGTGTGTGTGTGTGTGTGTGTGTGTGTGTGTGTGTGATCCAGGAGCCAAGAGAGCGTGGCCAGCCGGGGGAAGAAGGTGGGGAGGGGATGGGGGGCGACGTCTGAACAACATAGACAAGGAAGTAAGACCAACTGTCTGGCATCTGGCATACGAGGCTGGTCATGTCCCTATCCTTCAGCACCCAACTCCGTCCACCACGCCCTACCTACCAACACACACACACACATACACATACACACACACACACACACACACACACACACACACACACACACACACACGATAATGACATGGGATACACACATAGTTATAGGACGAGGCCCTACGAAGGCAGAACTGCCTTTTCTCACCTTCCCACAGTCGCAAAATGACCCATGACGTCTCAGTAAGACTCCATCTACACCACCACGGTGGCCACGAACCCCCAATCTGCAAACACCAAATCGCAGACAAACACACACCCATCAACGTACAATAGAGACAATGACTTCACACACCACACACAGCCATAAACCACAGCCCAGACTCGTGTTTATGATGCATAAGTTCATACAAGCATGGCAACAATGACGACAACGTCATGCACGGGCGCACGGTCATGAAGTGTGTGGAGGGGTTTGATGGAGGGGGAGGGGGAGGAGGGGGAATAAAAACATAACAAGTGCCACACCATGCATCTCCCTCCCTCGCTAACGTGGAGGAGAGGAGATGGAGAGGTGGTGGTGTAGGAGCAAAATGAGGAAGGGCAAGACGAGGAGGAGGAGGCATGTGTGAGAGAGAGAGTGAAAGTGAGTGAGTGAGTGAGGGTAGGCCACCAGCGGTCAGGTGTCTGGCGCCAGGGTGTGGGGTTCGAGTCAGTGGTAGATGGCCTGGCCGAGCCAGGGAGGGTGAGGGCATCGGTTGCCTCCCTCACGGGTCAAGTTCGGCATCAGGCCAGGCAGGCAGTCTCTAGGGTCTCTCTCTCTCTCTCTCTCTCTCTCTCTCTCTCTCTCTCTCTCTCTCTCTCTCTCTCATTCTTAACCTCATTTCCTCATCCTTGCTCACTGCCTCGTATGAACCCTCCCTTACTCAACGACCATTTCCTCATTCTAACTCATCATATTTCCTCTCCTTTGTAATTTTTCCTCCTTACTCTCTCTTTCCATTTTCGTTCACTTATATGCATACAAACTGGTTTCCCTCACCATCTCCCTGCACGTCGAACACCTCTCCCGTTCTCGCCTGCACCCGTTGAACACCTCGTTGACACACACACACTCTGACTGTCCAACACACTCAACATACACACAATATCGTTAATTACCTCCGCGAATTCCTCGCGATGAGAAAACTTACGTCTCGTTAAGCACGTCTCGTCATTCGTACCTGACGAACGAGCCTGGTCATCGACAGACGTTCAACACTCATTCGTTTCACACCGCCACGTCTCAAAACACCTTTCTCGTTCGCGCCGTCACACATTTGACCACCTCTCTTCTGCTCATCCCGTCACATACACACACACACACACACACACACACACACACACACCCCGGGCACTCCCTCACTCCCTACCACCTCAACCAACCCAGCAACAAAGTGATCAGCGGGACAATCCAGCAGTACAGTCCCTCGCACCAAGGACTCCCGTCATGGTGGCTGATCCGAACTGAACCGTTTCAAAGAAGTTTTTTTTCCTCATGTTTTTCATGCCACGCTTGGAAATGAACCCACTCCGGCTGAGTGAAGGCACCGGGTGCTCTCGAAACGCTCGTACTTAAAGCTAGAGTGCAAGGTACTGTTGCTCAAGCGTTAGCGTAGCTTAAAGGGGAGGTTTGACAACACGTAGATCTTGATTTTCTTGACTGTTACTGTTCTCGTGAGGGCCTTCTGAACCGTCGAGAGATTGACGAACTTAAGAAATATATCACCGACGTCCGAGGACGGGGGGAGCTTACCCACCAGAGTCGTGAGGGAGGTACTCCTTGTATATATATCCTCCTGGCCAGGAGGGCCATGGGGAGTCAGGGGCCAAGATCACTCCCTGGAGCGAATATCAAAAGCCACAACCTCCTTTACCGCAGTCCTGGTTAGCCTATACATCCTGGGCCACGGGAGCTATGGGGGGCCACTTTTGGTGATAGCCCGGGCCAAGCGACGAGCATTAGTGGCCACGATGACTAACTAGAGCGGATCTTATGGCCACACACACACACACACACACACACACACACACACACACACACACACACACAAACCTGTCCTACTGCAGTCTTGGCCAGCTGCCAGCCCACTCCCGGGCCAACACCAGGCCATCCCACACTCCCCACCCCCATCATCATGGACAGCGAGTCTACCCGCTACAGCCCAGATATGACGATGTCACACACGTGATGATCTCGAGAGTCGATGTCGCTCATGATGGCGCCGGCGATGACGTCCATCGTCCCTCTGCTTCGCAAGGGTGACAAATGTAAACAGCTAACGATCACCGTAAATGTCGTCGGACTAATTCGTCAGGAGGATTTGGTTGGATGTGGGTTTTTTTTTTTTACCTGACGAACACCGCCGTCAGCAGAGACCAACTGCCTCTCCTGCATCTGAAAGAGCAAACTCAGGCAAGGTTTACGTCCTCACACTTGGTCCTCCTGCAACGTAAAGTGGAAAGTTATCCACATTTCAGTCTTGTGGGCCAAGAGATGAATGATTCCGGCGTGTGTGTGTGTGTGTGTGTGTGTGTGTGTGTGTGTGTGTGTGTGTGTGTGTGTGTGTGTTAGGCATTATCTCTCTGTATGCACGGTAAGGGAGCTTTTCTCTTATGGAGCCAATTTCCATGGTTATCACTCCTCGCGAGTTATTCGAGAATTCGCTGCATCGACCTCCTCCCTTTTTCGGCCGACACTCCCTAGCTAGAGAAAGTATATTTCGCCACGTCCTTCCTGGCTCCTGGTTCTGGTGTCATGACTCCTGCACCACACTCCGTCATCAACGTCACTGAATCCATTAAGAGAACGTAAAAGAATTAATCACACGTCCCCTTCTGAGGTCCGCGTTCCCGCCAGTCTCTCTCCCTATCTAGGGGTAACCTTAAGGCCCGCCATACAATCTTTCTCGGTCGCCGCTGAACTCAAGCATATTCTGAATGGTCCCTTCAAGTAGGGAGAGACTTAATTGGTGATGAATACTGTAATTCAAGGCTGATACATGTGCTGCATACCGTCTTAAACATCTTATTCTCGGACGTACTTAAAGGGGATTCTCACACCACTCTGCCAACCATACATGGCTATATATATCTTATTTTCGCCAGACGATGATAGATATATATTTGGTTTATACGACTAACCACACACACACACACACACACACACACACACACAAACCTCATCTCACCAACACAATGGATTTCCTTTCCTTCTGTGTACAACGCGTTTCTTATAAAAGCGTAAAAGCGAACGGGGCGTCTCCACTGGACCCCTGCTTGTTGAGAAAACAGGGGATATTCAAAGTCACGGCTGAAATGGAAAAAAAAAAACTTGCAATAAAATGAGGAGAAACTGCTATTCAAAGTTTGAACGCCATTTAAAATGGAGACAAGAGGACCGTGGGGGCCGGGAGGAAATGTGTGGGTGGGTGTTGTGGTAGTGGGAGGAAAGCAGCGAGATGAGGTGTGTGTGTGTGTGTGTGTGTGTGTGTGTGTGTGTGTGTGTGTGTGTGTGCACTACCTGAGACGAGAAAACGTGCAGGCCAAATTACGTCGTTGGAGGAGGGTAGGTTGTGGGGCATAAACTGTCTTAGGATCGCTGATCGGTAGGTCGGGGGCTCAGGCAAGCACACACCACACTCCTTCGTCCCTACTGCGACAAGACACACACACACACCACACACACCCACCCACACACACACACACACACACACGCACACGCACACGCACGCACACACACACACATTGTATATGGGCAACTTCTAAATGCTCTGTTGGTTACTGGGTCGCGAGATAAGATAGAAAGGAGACAGGGAGGTGGAAGAGGTCGAATTAGGGAGTAGGAGGCTGGAGACCAGGTCGAGAGGAGAGGTCTGACTGGAGTTCGATGCAGGCAAGTTCAAGTTCAGCAGCTGGGCTTTAGGCGAGAGGGAGGAACAAGTCTGAATCTTCCTCACCCCACGCCTTCAGATATGGAAACGAAGGAAGAAATATTCTTGTACTTATTCTGAGCCGAGAACTAGAGGTACGATCATAGCCGAGCGGTTAGCGTTCCCGACTACCACCCAAAGGTCCTGAGTTTGAGTCCTAGCTGTTGGAGGGTATTATGTGTTCTATGAAAGCGCGCGTTCATAAATATATGGAGGCCCTCTGATCGGTTCATGTGGTCCAGACTTCGAACAGGACCTCAGATCAACAGACGGAGCTCTGGAAACACTATCCTCACATCCGTTACGCCCGAGGAATTTACCTTGTAAAGAGTGTGAGTGTCAAGACGCCCTGGCAGACGGCACCTCATAAACTATCAATTACGACCAGGGAACGTGCCAGAGGAGGCCGCGGTGTGGGCGGCTAGCCTGAGAGAAGTGTCTCCCATTACACCGCCGCTAACAGTTCAGTGCTTGCGTGTGTATATGAACGTACGCTTGGTCTATACAAGTGTGCCGAAGTGACTATAGATACTTCTATATGCCAGATGGGTATTCTTGGACGTCTAAACAGAGCCAGTTGATGTGCGTTGAACTGTTCTTATCTGCAACCCTGGATACTTTTTTTTAACCTGTTATTTGAGTGTAATTATCTGAAAAGGGACATGGGTATACTCAGGGTACTGAGTTCACCTTTAACCTACCCTCACAACTATTACAAAGACTCATGTTTGTTCCTCTCTCTCGCCTAAAGCCCAGCTGCTGAACTTGAACTTGCCTGCATCGAACTCCAGTCAGACCTCTCCTCTCGACGTGGTCTCCAGCCTCCTACTCCCTAATTCGACCTCTCCCACCTCCCTGACTCGCACCCTCTTCCACCTAACTCGCCCTTCTCCCCACCTACCTCCTTTCCATCTTCCCTGACCCACCCACCTCCTCCCTGATTCAGCTGCTGGTACCTACTACACCTCTGCTCCGGTGCACCTCGGCTCCCCCGTGACTGTGGCTGCTCGCTGCCGGGCTGGCAGTAAAAACCCGCGTTAAAAGCCCCTGGCGCCAGACAATTTACTGCCGCGATCACTGGTTTCATCTCTGTAGCCTTGGTTCAAACGCGCGCTGGGCCTGCAGAAGAGCCCTGACCACGAGCACAGGAGGAGGATACTTCATTCTTTTAATCTCAAGTTTTACTGGATACCAAACCAAATGGCTAATACAACTATGGGGGATGGGACTCGAGGCCAACCTGCCGTCTGGTCGACAGCCAGGGCTGAGACGACTGTTTATGGCAAGGATGCGACACTTTTCCTCCTTGCACGTCCAGACGACCTACAAGCAGGACGACACTCTACGACCTCACGACCTGGCATCCTTCGTTCTCAGTTGCAGACGACACTCCACGACCTCTGTCGTCTTTCGCTCTTTAGTCCAGGACGGAGACGACAGTAATGGACAGGCTGGTCAAAGGTCTCTTTTTAAGCTCGGCCATCTAGGTCATCACGATGATGAATACCCCCACACTCTCTCTCTTGTTCCTCAACACCCTGATGATCAGGATGGTTGGGAACGCATCCCGAGCACGCCTCTAGCCCAAGCCAGTCCACCTGTAACGGCGGAGGTCCCCCGTCTGCCGCTACAACCAACCCCGCCCTGCACAGGATGCCGCCGCCCCCCAGGGGTTGAGCATAAATTAGGTCCTCCCGGGTAGGCTCGGGTTGCCCTGCCAGGAGCTCTGACGGGCTAGGATTAGTAGGCCACTGTGGGGCTGTACCTCACACAGAGGGTGTCAACTGCTGGCGGAGGAGGAATCGGTTTCCGGGATATGTCGGCCTCTCGTGATTAGGAATCGGCTCACTCACTCCCTCTCTCTTACGAGCGATGTTTTGACTTGCTTTACCGCCCTGCTTTGGCACAAGTGCTTCCCCTGCCTTCGCCTCCGTCGGCAGCGATGATTCATTGCCGTCTGGGTCCTTGAACGAGGACTTAATGTACGTTCCAGCGTCGCCGACACCTCTTGCTCGGGAAAACTGGTGCTGCTGGCCTCGTGAGTTATCACAGAGAGCCCCCACCTGTGTCGTCACGACCCCCCACGTGAGGGTCAAGACCTGCTGGCATTTATCAGTGTCACCGTGATTGCAACATGAGGGGCCAGACCCACTGATATACCTCATAACCTGACATGAGGCACTGATATACCTCGTAACCTGACATGATACACTGATATACCTCACATATCCGGACATGATACACCGATATACCTCATAACCTGTCATAATACAGTGATATACCTGACATGTTATCTTGCAAAGCTGTTCTACTCCCCAGGCTGTCCAAGACAGGGCCTGTCTGTCAACCCTGTCCACATTATCATCCTGTCTATTGAGACTGAACTCAGCTACCTAAGGGTACTTAAAGAACATGTACTTTAAATCCCTTTTATGCATCATCCTTAAAATGCCTTTTTAAACACCTCAATAGTACTATTTCTCATCAATGCAATTTTCATTTTAGGGATACGAGTCTAAAAATTGAGACTAACATAATGAAATCGAACACACTGAAATGCCTCCCAGAGTCTCTCCCACATTTCTCTGGCCCACTGAGGAACCTACGACCATTTCCTTTTTCGGCGTCGAGGAGGAGGAGGAGAAAGAGGAGGAGGAGGAGAACCACAGTGATCCTCCTCAGGGGTCGACACATAACCTGGCATACCCCGAGGCCGGCTCCTGAAGTGATCGCAAGGCGTCCCACGCATAAACAACGGCGACTTAAGGCGACAGATGGATTGGGTTCCCGTGACAGACAGATCTGGGGGGGGGGGAGGAGCTGAGGCATCAGGTGGCACGAACCGGAGAAGAGGAGGAGGAGGAGGAGAGGGAGGGCGGCTTTTGGTTCCTCTGGGTGCCATAAGGCCATGAGGCCATCATGCCCGTCGGCGCCAACCCCAGAGAGAGACGGAGAGAGAGAGAGAGAGAGGGGGATGAAGGGTGGGGGTTGGGAAGGAGGACACATGCTCTAAATGCAAGCCTCGCTCGCACACTCTATCATCATGCTAAAGCGGCGCTGTATAGCATTATCTCAACCTGGGAGGGAGGAGGCGTGAGGGATGGATCAGGGTGAGGGGGATGGGGTGGAAAGAGAGATAGAGGGGAGAATAATAAGTGCGCGATAGAAATATATACATATATATATATATATATATATATATATATATATAGAGAGAGAGAGAGAGAGAGAGAGAGAGAGAGAGAGAGAGAGAGAGAGAGAGAGAGAGAGAGAGAGAGAGAGAGAGCTAATTAAACTCATGGAGAACCCCCTCCAATCTCTTCTCGAGACAGAGGACGTATTTCATCAGGGGCAGGGGGGGTGGGTCACATCTTCCGTCCTCGTCAAACCAACTTCCACCACCCACCCACCCACTCCCACCACCAACGCTGCACCGGCAGGAGGTCCGGCCGAAGCTGTGGGCACCGGAGGAAAACACTAATCAACCGTGAGGACGCGAGATAAAGTCCCCCAGTAAGGGATGGGGGGCAATCTCGGTCGCCTGATGGCAGCCTTACACACCACCACCACCTCCGGGACGCACCACGACGTCCCCCTGACCAAACACCACCAGGGCGGCCCGCCCGCACGACCTGTTTATCCTCTCTCTCTCTCTCTCTCTCTCTCTCTCTCTCTCTCTCTCTCTCTCTCTCTCTCTCTCTCTCTCTCTATCTATCTATCTATCTATCTATCTATCTATCTATCGCTGAGGAGAGGGAGATCCTCCCTGCACACCGAACCAGAGTTTTGACCTCTCAGGCTTTTCTTTCCTGCGCAACCCGGACCTGGGTCCAGCTCTGGTGGGCATTAAATGGGAATGAGAGTAAACAACACTGGTATCCGCCAAATAATCGGAGCAGATTAATAATACCGTTACTGACGTGGATGGCATGTGGACGAATGCAATCAAAAATTCGAAATTGAAGTGTACTAATATTATCATGGACGCCTCCCCCCCACACACACGGGCAGCTGAGGCCCTAATCAAGGCCTTCCCTTTAACACTGTGTGTGTATATATATATATATATATATATATATATATATATATATATATATATATATATATATATATATATATATATATATATATATATATATATATATATATATATTGGAAAGGATCACAATTTTGCGCGTGATCAAGATATTCCTATGAGTCCACGGGGAATGAAACACGAAAAGTTCCCAAGTGCACTTTCGTGTAATAATCATATCATCAGGGGAGACACAAGAGAGAAATATAACAGTCAGTTGATATACATCGAAGAGACGAAGCTAGGACGCCATTTGGCAAACATGTAATTGTCCAAAACATATATATACTCTAGCCTGATCCAGGTGCCCATTTTATCGACCAATTCTAGGGAAAGATGAACAGCTGGGTTGACTGTCAACTCAATGTAGAACTTGCATACCACGGAGGGTCAAGGGACCAGGCTTGGTCGTGGGTCAGGTCAGGGTCACTGCTGGGTCAACAACAACGTCAAATTCCCGTCAACGACCATAACTCCCACTCGCTGTACCTCCCGTTAACAGGCTACAGATAATAAGTGGGAATATTATTCCCTACTGTTAGCAGGAGATGGGGAGAGGAGAGTGTCTGAGGGTGGGGGAGTGGAAGCCTGTGGGATTGTAACTGGGAAAGGGATGGGCGAGATATCTGATATTGGAAGCGGTCAAGGGTTGGCGGTGGCGCTATCTTTTCGTTGTGTGTGTGTGTGTGTGTGGGGGGGGGGGAGGCGGGGGGAGATTTAAGTGTGCCTGCTGGGTGGCTAGAGGGACCTCTAGGACGTGTGAGTTGGGATGTGACCGGCTTATCGCTAAGGATGTGTGTGTGTGTGTGTGTGTGGCTGGGAGATTGGCAAGGCGTGTGGCTGGAATGTGAGGGAGTGTGGGGAGGGGGTCTGTGTGTGTGTGTGTGTGTGTGTGTGGGTGGGTGTCGACTTGCGTGGGACGCCTGTCTGCGGGAGAGTTGCTAACCATCTGTCAACCAAGCCCCCCATCCCCCTCCTCCTCCTACCAGGCTGTATACTGGCATCTACCAGTCAGCTACATATGAGGACCCCAAGCTACCGCACACCGTCGACCCGTAAGCAAACGCTACGACCTTCCTACGTAACCGCATGGTCGACCGTAAGAATCTTCTCTGAACACATATGCAAATAACACGAAAAAAAGAAAAATATATATCGATGAATCTCTTCCCTCTCCTCGTTCAGTGTGAACTGCTGATGCGAGTTAATTATTCAAATTTATACCATTCGTATATTTCATAATACTCGTCCATGTATGTATAATGTATGATTCATTCCATTCTCCTGCTGTCCTTTCCTGCCTGCAATACTCTATCATGCCTCTCTCTCTCTCTCTCTCTCTCTCTCTCTCTCTCTCTCTCTCTCTCTCTCTCTCTCTCTCTCTCTCCCTTTTGCCTCCCCCCCCCCATCCTTCTTCTATACAGCCCAGGGAAATAATGATCACCAGATCACACCAGAGAAAGAAGGACCTGCCCACAAGCCCGCCATGTCTCGCGGAACAACACACACACACAACACACACACACACACACACACACACACACACACACACACACACACACACACACACACAACAACAACAACAACAACAACAACAACTTCAATTCTTTTCTCTGTATTTTTGATGCGTCAGTCATGGAGTCTGACTCAAATGGACTCTGGCCAGTCGAGGGCCATTAAACCCAACAAATGTACACTTCCTCACTGACTGACCATGTGTCACTCCGAGGGCACGAACAAACATACATTTCCCTTGGGAGGAAAAGAAGTTCTGCTCAGCACATACGGCGTGAATGGTTTGGGTCTGAGGTCGGGAACCCTTTTTTTTTTTTTTTATTAAGCTGACCGACAGACGAGAAATTAATATAAGCGCTGTCCATGCGCACCCGTCACTGCACAGAGCCTCTGTCTGGTGGCACAAATCCAGTTCGAGGTCGGCGGAGAGAGAGAGAGAGAGAGAGAGAGAGAGAGAGAGAGAGAGAGAGAGAGAGAGAGAGAGAGAGAGAGAGAGAGAGTCTCTCTCTCCCTTATTTGGCTCTAGCAAGAACTTCATGCTTATCCGTGTCCGTGTGGTCTCATGAGGGTAGGAAGGACGGAGACGGAGAGAGGAAACCGGCAAACATTCTTTCGCTAAAGAGTTTGGTCCACACACAGACACACACACAGACACACACACACACAGCTGAGGGGACACTGGAGATACGGTTGTATAAAAAAGGCCGAGTTATGTCTGTGTATGATACGTACGAATCACAGTCCTGGACTCGTGATTCACACGGTACGTGAACACGTCGTAGGGGTAAACTCGCGGCAAAAATAATCTCAAAAGTTCCAAACTTTCGACTGTATCTCAAGCCACAGTCCGGGATGCACACTGAGGACGAACATGATCTTTTGACTTCATGATGGCTGGGAATACAGTTGCTATTCCCAGCGAAGTTTATACCTACAGCCCCCAGCCCTTGGCTATTTTACTGTACTTGTGAAATACACGAAAAATACCTCGATCTGAATATCAATGGCTATCCCAAGCGACGGTATCACGTAGTGAGCACCGAGTGTTGTAGAGTATCACGCATGACACAGTGGCTACTGGCCCTTTGGTGAGTGTGCTGTGTGTGTGTGTGTGTATAACGTGAACCATGGTGAGGCTTCCTCTCTAACACAGTCAACAACGTAATCAGAGGAGAACTAGGTGCTCTCCCTTCCTCCTCGACACGACTGCTGACTCACCCACAACCCCTGCATCCCCCCGAGCGAGGGGGACGAGAAAGGTTCTCTACCACACCTCTGGCTGTGAACATGGACAGGGAACTGTCGTGACGAGGCTGGAGGTTGAGGTAACACTAACTAGACTATGGTGTTCGGGTCACTGTATATACTACACGGACGACCAGCCAACATACGGCACACCACAAGGCCACAGCATCGAAGTCCCTCGTCATAAGTCGAGCGGCATTGAAAATCCCATTTATTCGTCCGTTATCTGTGATTGATTCTTAAATCCTCTCGTTCCAATCATACATCTTATCTCTGACATAAGATGCAAATCTGAATGTTACGATGACGGGCATATGAGAGTGAAAAGATGGCTTGAACCACAGGACACACCTGAAATCATTCACAGTTCCCATGTGTCGCTTGCCAGGATGGTCGATGTACACCTGAAATCATTCACGGTTCCCATGTGTCGATTGTCACAGTGGTCGATGTAAGTTATCTAACCCCCGGAAGACCCTTACTTGGGATATTCAGACCCCTGGCGGCGGACCCTACCTTAATTAATACACGCCGCGCTGTCCTGACCATCGCCAACTTTGCGTTTCATTTCCTGCCGTCAAAGTATCGCATAAAAACTGCACCCTTTCACAGGAGGAGGTCCTGTGGCACCATTCTCGTACTCTGATCCCCGCGGGTGTGTGTGTGTGTGTGTGTGTGTGTGTGAGGGAGGGCAGCAGGTGGAGGGAAGCGGTGGGGGGAGGGGTCTGGTCGCCAATCAGCAGAGTACATATTACATCAGACGACGAGAAATTATAACCCAAAGTTTGACGTTAAAGAAGACGACATTTCGTTCTGGGGAGTGAGAGAGAAAACTTAATGTTCTTGGACAAAATACGAGCGAGTAATATTACTGTCCAAGACACGAAGGTCAAAGATCGAGAAGGGGTGATCCATCCTTCCTAAATACGGTAGACTGAGGAATATATTTCAGGACGAACTTTCTGTCGTGCTGTTCCTGAAGGATACACTATACACATATGGAACGACACCCGATTATAACAGAGTCCCGTCATGATATATAACAACCGGGCAAATAACCCACTCGGTAATTTGACAACTACGTACAGGAACTCTGGAACGACGGGTGGGTAAGGTGAGGGAGCTGTTCTTTCCCCCACACAGTTGCTGACCGTCTCTGCATTCATCCGCGCCTCAAGATACTCCCTCTGCACCTCAAGCTAAGGAACCTCTGCCACCACTGTGGCTACAGGATCATAACTGCTTGCGACACCACGCATACAACCGTTCACCTCACCTGACCCAACCTACCCCCTCGCAACACACACACACACACACACACACACTAACCTAACCCACGCTCAAGTCTAGAAATATTAGAATCCGGGAAAATCTGTCGACTTCGGCGAGGGTAATAGAAAGGCAGACAAACGCGCTGTCCATGCGGTAAACACGGCACCAGTCCAGGTGAAGCCTACGTTAACATGGCGAGATGAAACACGCGTCTGGTCCCCCCGCCATGAATAGACGCTATTTTGCACCGGAGGGAAAAAATATAAAGGAAAAGTCCGGGGGAGAAATTACTTCTCTTTCAGTCAGGTCATTAACAAGCTATTTTTTGAGAGAGGTTCCCCAAGCTCCTGTGCGCAAACACACAATGACCGTTCATTACTAATGACGAAGATATATATATATATATATATATATATATATATATATATATATATATATATATATATATATATATATATATATATATATATATATAATGTATATAACCCTTGAGCACCAGGGTACGACCTCTGAGCATGTAAGTACGACTGTTGAGCACGACGTCATAAGACCCTTGAATAGGACGGCAGTACGACCCTTCGGTATGATGACCTGATGACGGTACGACCCTTAGGTATGATGACGTGGCCTTTGACCCAACCCCTTACCGGTCAGGTCAAAGGCCAGGCTGTGATACCCAAGGGCCGTTCGTGCCCTTGTGCCCAAACTGTATATAAGATATTCCCAACGATTCTCTCCCCAGTCGAATATTGTCGGACTGTGATTCAAAACGTTCAATTAGTCTGAATTACTTTCCTCAAATACTCACACCATATTCTAACACGAATCCCGATGTACAGTGTTGCTTCAACCACCCGGGAACACCAATGGTGTCTTGCCTTACTCCGCCACCATCGTGACGTCACTGCCCAGGTCCTGAAACACACAAACCTCCCACGGCAGACGACGAAGAGCCTCACTGTCTAGGTTACACTGGCCAAAACTGGCATGAGACAAGGGGCCATGAGGGGCGTGTCTCGACACCGTTGACCCGGAACATCATGATTCAGGCTTCATTACTGTTCCGAGCGGTTCTCTGAGGCTTCATATACCCTAACCGAACTACGTGTGAATATTCCGTTCATGTCTGATGGTCATGCATATGTTCATATATATATATATATATATATATATATATATATATATATATATATATATATATATATATATATATATATCGTACAAAGACCATAATATCTACAGAATCAGGTGATGTATTAGCATGACAACACCAAGAATGAGAGCACTTTATCTCTCAGCAGCACATCTCCCTCTGGTCTCTTGGGTGACAGACGCCACAGGACAAAAAGCCAAGACTTTTCCAAATACAGAGAGTCAGCGCACCCCCCTGCAAGATAAGGGAAGGTCCCCATGAGGCTCATCTCGTGATACAGATTCTTCAAGTGAATTATCACACATCCTAGAACACGTCCCCGTCAGTTGTAAATGGAGGCCAATCCATCACCCTGTCTTGGCGACTGCCACAACAATTGATCCCAGAGAACCCTATACACTGTCCAACAAGCCGATTCCATTAATAAGTGGTCGTCTGGCTCCTCCATGACAAGAGCAATGCGACGAAATGCTTAATCCTCCTCTCCTCACCCCTGCAGTCCTTCGCACACACAGCCCCAAGTCCTCAGAGCGGCGGTCTTCGGTCATTACCGTGTCCGGTGGAATCTTTGCCCTGCGCTTTTCGCCAGCTTGTTCCTAATGGTCCAAAACAGAGTGCTTCCTCTCGTGTCCAAGAACGTTTATTCATACGTTTTTCCTTTTTTTGTGTGTGGGCCAAAAACCTTTCGAAGGTTCAGAATGGCAGGAGGAACTGCCTGGTCTTTCCCAAAAGGAGTCGATCCTTCACAAAGCACTGAAGGTCCGACCATCACTTCCACGCAGCAATAAAGGGCGTTACAACCCTTTCACACAGAGATAAAGGGCAAACCAGCTCTTCCACACGTCACAGAAGGGCAGACCAGCCTTTCCACAAGGCACATGAGGCAAGACCAGCTCTTCACTGGAACACCTTATCGTCATGGTCTTCAAAAATGAGACAATGAAGTGGACTATAAATGTTCAACTATACAAGGATTATTCATGTATATACCATATCTATACACTTCTATGAACTGACTATATATTCCCTTTAATCTAGCTCCTCTATATACCGTTCTGAAGAAACTACAACTTCCCTATGATTGGCTCTTCCATACGATACAAAGTTGGCACCAAAAAAAATCTTCAAGGACCAAAACAAAGTCGTTTACTTTTCGCCTCATCGTGAATTTCTTGCAAATATGAGACTAAAGGAAGCACACACACACACACACACACACACACACACACACACACACACACACACACACACACACACACACACACACACACATGACTGAAATAAAACCGGGATATGTAGACTGCACTGCGCTCAGCTTAAAAAGAAAAGAGCATTCATCTGTTAATGACGTGACACCATCATCATTCCTGTCTCCCAAGAGGATGTTCATCCACTTTCCCCTCACGTCAAAAATCATTCATTCTTTCACCAATATACATATAATCACCGTTAACCATGGAGGCCCAGGTGTAGACTCGCTTCTGGTGTTCCTAAAGGGGAAGATTCGATTGTGCTTACAAGGTGGGCGGGAGGGAGGGAGTCTCCATGTACCTGGGGATAAATCGCGTCTGACCCCTTACGACTGTGGGAGGGAAACGAGGAGAGGAGAGGAGGCGGAGCGTCTGTGAGTCTGTAATGGCTATGTGGGATCCGAGTGACCTCCACCACTTGTCTTTGTGAGCCTGTGTGACGCTGCGTTCACCACCAGGAACAGTAGCATTCTCCAGCACTACCATGACCACCAGTTACATTCCCCAGCACTAGTAACATTCCCCAGCAACACCACCACCAGCAACATTCCCCAGCACCACCACCACCAGTAACATTCCCCAGCACCACCACCACCAGTAGCATTCCCCACCACCACCACCATTAACATTCCCAGCACCACCACCACCAGTAGCATTCCCCACCACCACCACCACCAGTAGCATTCCCCAGCACCACCACAACCAGTAACATTCCCCACCACCACCACCACCAGTAGCATTCCCCACCACCACCACCACCAGTAACATTCCCCAGCACCACCACCACCAGTAACATTCCCCAGCACCACCACCACCAGTAGCATTCCCCACCACCACCACCACAACCAGTAACATTCCCCACCACCACCACAACCAGTAACATTCCCCAGCACCACCACCACCAGTAACATTCCCCACCACCACCACCACCAGTAACATTCCCCAGCACCACCACCAGTAACATTCCCCAGCACCACCACCACCAGTAACATTCCCCAGCACCACCACCAGTAACATTCCCCAGCACCACCACCACCAGTAGCATTCCCCACCACCACCACCACCACCAGTAACATTCCCCAGCACCACCACCACCAGTAACATTCCCCAGCACCACCACCACCAGTAGCATTCCCCAGCACCACCACCAGTAACATTCCCCAGCACCACCACAACCAGTAACATTCCCCACCACCACCACCACCACCAGTAACATTCCCCAGCACCACCACCACCAGTAACATTCCCCAGCACCACCACCACCAGTAACATTCCCCAGCACCACCACCACCAGTAACATTCCCCAGCACCACCACCACCAGTAACATTCCCCACCACCACCACCACCAGTAACATTCCCCAGCACCACCACCAGTAACATTCCCCAGCACCACCACCACCAGTAACATTCCCCAGCACCACCACCACCAGTAACATTCCCCAGCACCACCACCACCAGTAACATTCCCCAGCACCACCACCACCAGTAACATTCCCCAGCACCACCACCACCAGTAACATTCCCCAGCACCACCACCACCAGTAACATTCCCCACCACCACCACCACCAGTAACATTCCCCAGCACCACCACCAGTAACATTCCCCAGCACCACCACCACCAGTAACATTCTCCACCACCACCACCACCACCAGTAACATTCCCCAGCACCACCACCACCAGTAACATTCCCCAGCACCACCACCACCAGTAACATTCCCCAGCAACACCACACCAGTAACATTCCCCACCACCACCACAACCAGTAACATTCCCCACCACCACCACCACCACCAGTAACATTCCCCAGCACCAGTAACATTCCCCAGCAACACCACCACCAGTAACATTCCCCAGCACCACCACCACCAGTAACATTCCCCACCATCACCACCACCAGTAACATTCCCCAGCACCAGTAACATTCCCCAGCACCACCACCACCAGTAACATTCCCCAGCACCACCACCACCAGTAACATTCCCCAGCACCACCACCACCAGTAACATTCCCCAGCACCACCACCACCAGTAGCATTCCCCACCACCACCACCACCAGTAACATTCCCCAGCACCACCACCAGTAACATTCCCCAGCACCACCACCACCAGTAACATTCCCCACCACCACCACCACCAGTAACATTCCCAGCACCACCACCACCACCAGTAACATTCCCCACACCACCACCATCAGTAACATTCCCCACCATCACCACCACCAGTAGCATTCCCACCACCACCACCACCAGTAACATTCCCAGCACCACCACCAGTAACATTCCCCAGCACACCACCACCACCAGTAACATTCCCCAGCACCACCACCACCAGTAACATTCCCCAGCACCACCACCACCAGTAGCATTCCCCACCACCACCACCACCAGTAACATTCCCCAGCACCACCACCAGTAACATCCCCACCACCACCACCACAGTAACATTCCCCCCATCACCACCACCAGTAACATTCCCCAGCACCACCACCACCAGTAACATTCCCCAGCACCACACCAGTAACATTCCCCAGCACCACCACCACCAGTAACATTCCCCAGCACCACCACCACCAGTAACATTCCCCAGCACACCACCCCCAGTAACATTCCCCAGCACCACCACACCAGTAACATTCCCCACCACCACCACCACCAGTAACATTCCCCAGCACCAGTAACATTCCCCAGCAACACACCACCAGTAACATTCCCCAGCACCACCACCACCAGTAACATTCCCAGCACCACCACCACAGTAGCATTCCCCACCACCACCACCACCAGTAACATTCCCCAGCACCACCACCAGTAACATTCCCAGCACCACCACCACCAGTAACATTCCCCAGCACCACCACCACCAGTAACATTCCCCAGCACCACCACCACCAGTAACATTCCCCAGCACCACACCAGTAACATTCCCCAGCACCACCACACAGTAACATTCCCCACCACCACCACAACCAGTAAGCATTCCCCAACCATCACCACCACCAGTAGCATTCCCCAGCAGCGCCACAACCAGTAGCATTCCCCAACCCCGACCATCACCACCACCACTACCAGCAGTAGCTGCTGCATATATATATATATATATATATATATAATATATATATATATATATATATATATATATATATAATAATATTATATATATATATAAATGTATATAAACCCTTGAGCACCAGGGTACGACCTCTGAGCATGTAAGTAACTTTTGAGCAGAGTCATAAGACCCTTGAAAAAGGCGGTAGTTTTTTTTAAAAAAAAAAAAAAATCAATAGACGTTGAGACGAGCATAAACACCTTGAATAGAGGTATACGACCTTCGGTATGATGACCGATACGTACGACCTTAGGTATGATGACGGGGCCTTTGACCCAACCCCTTACCGGTCAGTGTCCAAAGGCCAGGCTGTGATACCCAAGGGCGTTCGTGCCCTTGTGCCCAAACTGTATATAAGATATTCCCAACGATTCTCTCCCCATCGAATATTGTCGGACTGTGATTCAAAACGTTCAATTAGTCTGAATTACTTTCCTCAAATACTCACACCATATTCTAACACTGAAATCCCGATGTACATCGTTACTTTCAACCACCCGGGAACACCAATGGTGTCTTGCCTTACTCCGCCACCATCGTGACGTCACTGCCCAGGTCCTGAAACACACAAACCTCCCACGGCAGACGACGAAGAGCCTCACTGTCTAGGTTACACTGGCCAAAACTGGCATGAGACAAGGGGCCATGAGGGGCGTGTCTCGACACCGTTGACCCGGAACATCATGACTCAGGCTTCATTACTGTTCCGAGCGGTACTCTGAGGCTTTCATATACCCTAACCGAACTACGTGTGAATATTCCGTTCATGTCTGATGTCATGCATATGTTCATATATATATATATATATATATTATATATATATATAATAATATATATATATATATATATATATATATATATAATCGTACAAAGACCATAATATCTACAGAATCAGGTGATGTATTAGCATGACAACACCAAGAATGAGAGCACTTTATCTCTCAGCAGCACATCTCCCTCTGGTCTCTTGGGTGACAGACGCCACAGGACAAAAAGCCAAGACTTTCCAAATACAGAGAGTCAGCGCATCCCCTGCAAGATAAGGGAAGGTCCCATGAGGCTCATCTCGTGATACAGATTCTTCAAGTGAATTATCACACATCCTAGAACACGTCCCCGTCAGTTGTAAATGGAGGCCAATCCATCACCCTGTCTTGGCGACTGCCACAGCAACTGATCCCAGAGAGCCCTATACACTGTCCAACAAGCCGATTCCATTAATAAGTGGTCGTCTGGCTCCTCCATGACAAGAGCAATGCGACGAAATGCTTAACCCTTCTCTCCTCACCCCTGCAGTCCTTCGCACACACAGCCCCAAGTCCTCAGAGCGGCGGTCTTCGGTCACTACCGTGTCCGGTGGAATCTTTGCCCTGCGCTTTTCGCCAGCTTGTTCCTAATGGTCCAAAACAGAGTGCTTCCTCTCGTGTCCAAGAACGTTTATTCATACGTTTTTCCTTTTTTTTGTGTGGGCCAAAAACCTTTCGAAGGTTCAGAATGGCAGGAGGAACCGCCTGGTCTTTCCCAAAAGGAGTCGATCCTTCACAAAGCACTGAAGGTCCGACCATCACTTCCACGCAGCAATAAAGGGCGTTACAACCCTTTCACACAGAGATAAAGGGCAAACCAGCTCTTCCACACATCACAGAAGGGCAGACCAGCCTTTCCACAAGGCACATGAGGCAAGACCAGCTCTTCACTGGAACACCTTATCGTCATGATCTTCAAAAATGAGACTGAATTAAGTGGACTATAAATGTTCAACTATGCAAGGATTATTCAAGTATATACCATACCTATACACTTCTATGAACTGACTATTTATTCCCTTTAATCTAGCTCCTCTATATACCGTTCTGAAGAAACTACAACTTCCCTATGATTGGCTCTTCCACACGATACAAAGTTGGCACCAAAAAAAATCTTCAAGGACCAAAACAATGTCGTTTACCTTTCGCCTCATCGTGAATTTCTTGCAAGTATGAGACTACAGGAAAACTACACACACACACACACAAATGACTGAAATACAACCGAGATATGTAGACTGCACTGCGCTCAGCTTAAAAAGAAAAGAGCATTCATCTGTTAATGACGTGACACCATCATCATTCCTGTCTCCCAAGAGGATGTTCATCCACTTTCCCCTCACGTCAAAAATCATTCATTCTTTCACCAATATACATATAATCACCGTTAACCATGGAGGCCCAGGTGTAGACTCGCTTCTGGTGTTCCTAAAGGGGAAGATTCGATTGTGCTTACAAGGTGGGCGGGAGGGAGGGAGTCTCCATGTACCTGGGGATAAATCGCGTCTGACCCCTTACGACTGTGGGAGGGAAACGAGGAGAGGAGAGGAGGCGGAGCGTCTGTGAGTCTGTAATGGCTACGTGGGATCCGAGTGACCTCCACCACTTGTCTTTGTGAGCCTGTGTGACGCTGCGTTCACCACCAGGAACAGTAGCATTCTCCAGCACTACCATGACCACCAGTTACATTCCCCAGCACCAGTAACATTCCCCAGCAACACCACCACCAGCAACATTCCCCAGCACCACCACCACCAGTAACATTCCCCAGCACCACCACCACCAGTAGCATTCCCCACCACCACCACCATTAACATTCCCCAGCACCACCACCACCAGTAGCATTCCCCACCACCACCACCACAGTAGCATTCCCCAGCACCACCACAACCAGTAACATTCCCACCACCACACCACCACCAGTAGCATTCCCACCACCACCACCACCAGTAAACATTCCCCAGCACCACCACCACCAGTAACATTCCCCAGCACCACCACCACCAGTAGCATTCCCCACCACCACCACCACAACCAGTAACATTCCCCACCACCACCACAACCAGTAACATTCCCCAGCACCACCACCACCAGTAACATTCCCCACCACCACCACCACCAGTAACATTCCCCAGCACCACCACCAGTAACATTCCCCAGCACCACCACCACCAGTAACATTCCCCAGCACCACCACCAGTAACATTCCCCAGCACCACCACCACCAGTAAGCATTCCCCACCACCACCACCACCACCAGTAACATTCCCCAGCACCACCACCACCAGTAACATCCCCAGCACCACCACCACCAGTAGCATTCCCCAGCACCACCACCAGTAACATTCCCCAGCACCACCACAACCAGTAACATTCCCCACCACCACCACCACCACCAGTAACATTCCCCAGCACCACCACCACCAGTAACATTCCCCAGCACCACCACCACCAGTAACATTCCCCAGCACCACCACCACCAGTAACATTCCCCAGCACCACCACCACCAGTAACATTCCCCACCACCACCACCACCAGTAACATTCCCCAGCACCACCACCAGTAACATTCCCCAGCACCACCACCACCAGTAACATTCCCCAGCACCACCACCACCAGTAACATGCCCCAGCACCACCACCACCAGTAACATTCCCCAGCACCACCACCACCAGTAACATTCCCCAGCACCACCACCACCAGTAACATTCCCCAGCACCACCACCACCAGTAACATTCCCCACCACCACCACCACCAGTAACATTCCCCAGCACCACCACCAGTAACATTCCCCAGCACCACCACCACCAGTAACATTCTCCACCACCACCACCACCACCAGTAACATTCCCCAGCACCACCACCACCAGTAACATTCCCCAGCACCACCACCACCAGTAACATTCCCCAGCAACACCACCACCAGTAACATTCCCCACCACCACCACAACCAGTAACATTCCCCACCACCACCACCACCACCAGTAACATTCCCAGCACCAGTAACATTCCCCAGCAACACCACCACCAGTAACATTCCCCAGCACCACCACCACCAGTAACATTCCCACCATCACCACCACCAGTAACATTCCCCAGCACCAGTAACATTCCCCAGCACCACCACCACCAGTAACATTCCCCAGCACCACCACCACCAGTAACATTCCCCAGCACCACCACCACCAGTAACATTCCCCAGCACCACCACCACCAGTAGCATTCCCCACCACCACCACCACCAGTAACATTCCCCAGCACCACCACCAGTAACATTCCCCAGCACCACCACCACCAGTAACATTCCCCACCACCACCACCACCAGTAACATTCCCCAGCACCACCACCACCACCAGTAACATTCCCCACCACCACCACCATCAGTAACATTCCCCACCATCACCACCACCAGTAGCATTCCCCACCACCACCACCACCAGTAACATTCCCCAGCACCACCACCAGTAACATTCCCCAGCACCACCACCACCAGTAACATTCCCCAGCACCACCACCACCAGTAACATTCCCCAGCACCACCACCACCAGTAACATTCCCCAGCACCACCACCAGTAACATTCCCCAGCACCACCACCACCAGTAACATTCCCCACCACCACCACAACCAGTAGCATTCCCCAACCATCACCACCACCAGTAGCATTCCCCAGCAGCGCCACAACCAGTAGCATTCCCCAACACGACCATCACCACCACCACTACCAGCAGTAGCTGCTGCAGACGGGGCCCTGGAACCTGCCCCTGTCAATCCACAGGAAGGCGTATCTGTGTCTCCAGGATGGCCAGGGAGTCCCTGGAGGCTCGGTGTTTTCCAGCGGGCCGCCACCCACCCCACCTGCCTTTCCTCACGGCTTCCCACTCTTCCAGGTCTTCCCCCTCACACACAGGATGACCACCAGGAAGCCAAGCACAAGTGCAGCGGACATTCCCAACATGTACACACACACTCACACACACACACACACACACACACACACACACACACACACACACACACACACATCATTAACACAGTTGCAAGTATTTAGAAGACGCTTTGGCGTCTCTGTGTAATTATCAACTATCTGTAATTACCATCAATAATTAGCTATTACCTATCTGTAATTGATCATTTGTGCAGTAGTGGGAGGGGGGGTTCTACAATTGTGAGCCCCCCCACCCTCATATCAAACATTTTTTAACACAAGTTTTTAAACTCTGTGTGTGTGTGTGTGTGTGTGTGCGCGTGTGTGTGTAATATATATATATATATATATATATATATATATATATATATATATATATATATATATATATATATATATATATATATATATATATATTAGAAAGTTTCTACCAATATGTTTCTCTTATTCTTGAGACAAATATTAAAGAAAAAAAAATATCTACGGTACTGGATGAAAATATTCCCTACAGATATCGGGAAAGAAATCCTGTTTCCTGAGTAATTTGCTTCTCCTCCCTCAGGCTATGGTCCCCCATCAGGACTGGTATCATATATATATATATATATATATATATATATATATATATATATATATATATATATATATATATATATATATATATATATATATATATATATATATATATATATATATATATATATATATATATATATATATATATATATATATATATATATATATATATATATATATATATATATATATATATGTATGCGTAACAGAGTTAATTCTATGAGAGAAAAAGTTATTGTCTTCATTCTGAGGCCTTTACCTTCATCATTTTGATTCAAGGTCCGCTTCTCCAGGCGGGGCGGCGGGTGTCCCCCACAGCGCTCAGGAAACCAGCCAAGTCCACCGGACGGGACCACGGCTCATGAAATTTGTTGTTGTTGTTGTGTGTGTGTGTGTGTGTGTGTGTGTGTGTGTGTGTGTGTGTGTGTGTGTGTGTGTGTTGCGGGGTAAACACAGGTCAGCTACGGAACAACTGATGTGCGTTTCCAAAGTGAAAGTTGCCCGCTACAAAATATCACACACACAAGACAAGCAATGAACAACTCGTTACGACCCTTGGGTATGATGGCCTGACCTGTGACCTGAACCTTAAGTTTCAGATCAAAGACAAAAAAATAAAAGTCTTTATTTCCTGTGATAACGTTCTCCATGAAGTTAACCACAACAGAAAAATAAAGACAAACTGAATATAATTATAAGTTATCCCCTTATAATTATAATGTATATATAATGTATATATATATATATATATATATATATATATATATATATATATATATATATATATATACCACAAAGCTTAACTCATTTCCCCGTACATGCCTACTGCACCCAGACGGGCAGCAACGCCATCCCTCCCTGCCACAGTAATGGCTATGTGGGGTGTTTTGCCGCTCATCACAGCGCCCGGCGGGACCCTAGTAGTGTCATAAACCCTCACAACGATACACACAGGGAGTCCCGAGCGGCCCAGACCGTGAGATGCGAGCTCAGTGAAAACCGTCTGGGGAACGAGACAGTTTTGTACGAACGACAAAGCGATCAAGAAGAGGTAAGAGCCGACGACAGGTGACAGCACACGAGCGGTGCGCAGACGACAGCTCAGGGAGGGAGGGAGGCACAAGGACGCCTGTCTATGACACACACGACTAAAGACGAAGGAAAACGGCGAAAGGTTGGGGTGTGGCGTGGCGACCAGCCCTAATGTACCCTACTGCAGGTAGACATAAGGGATATGAAAACCGCCCCACATTCCTCCACGGTCTCGGTGAAGTCCAGAGAGAACGTAGGGCAAGGATACGCTCATCAGGAGGAGCACAACGAGATATATACGGAAAGGCTGAGCTCGGAATGATGTCAGGAGACGTCACTAAAGTGGCTGGAGTTAGCGGGCCTTTGTGACAGGCTAACTGGAGACCGAAGGGAGTAAAATGGCCGTTGAAAATGACAAAATATAAACAATCAACCTTGGTGAAGTCTCGTCAAAGAATTCACGTTATCAAGGGAGTCTATACTTCCCTGCTACTCGAAGTAGCGAAGTCTTAGGCTGCAGGAGCCTTCAGAAACAGGTGCCGGGGCTTTAATGACAATAATGATAATGATAATGATAATAATAACAATAATAATAATGATAATAATAATAATAATAATAATAATAATAATAATAATAATACTGAATGGGTAGAAGGTAGCCAAATACTCTGAAAGCGACGCCCTGGCATCTATTCTTCTTTACCTAGTTAGGAAAACGTCTTCAGGAGACTCGTTATTCTCCTAAAGGAGACGTCGTCGATAGCAATCGAGAAGAATAGATCCCTGGCTCTTGCTTTCACCTTTCGCTGCTGTATTGTCTTCAGCCACCAACACGTACGGTAGGGAAGATAAGGATAAGAGGGGTGGGTGGCGGCGCCCCTACAAATCTATAACTTGTCTCCCCCTCACACCACAAATGGGTCATTACACAGCAGGTCCTGACCTGACAGTCAACAACAGTGGGGTTCCTCTGATCGGGGAGGGGCAGGAAATTTAGTTCCCAATACTGATAATTGTCTTGGGAGACAAGGTGGGCGGACCTCCCTCCCCTCCTCACGAGAGAGAGAGAGACCCCGCCCCTCCCCTTGCAGGCAAATAGCGCTGTTACTCTTGCCTCCAGCAACCGGCTACCACTGCCCTGGTATCCCCCAGTCCCCGATCTATGACCTTGTTCTGCGGCGGGACTTCGCTGCAAGAGACGCCTTCCTCGAATACACAGTAATTCAGGCCCGGATGCCATGCAAAAAGTGTGATAGTCAACATGTCCCAATATCTTCTTTCATTTTCTTTGTGGGTATCTTAGTATTTTTGCATCTAGGACAATAAAGAGCCTTTTTATCTGATAAGAATGTCACCTGCAATGACCGGCATTTTTCTCCCGGTACGGAGAACATCTGTGAGCTTCGCTGAAAAATAATGTCTTCATTTTTCATTCACACAAATTGCTCTCTCTCTCTCTCTCTCTCTCTCTCTCTCTCTCTCTCTCTCTCTCTCTCTCTCTCTCTCTCTCTCTCTCCTCCGCCTGGGTATCGGAAGGGTCTAGCGACGGATGCGCGCGCTGTCTGCGTGAGCCAGCGCTTCAGTGGCTGTCATGCCTCACTCCTGTGGCCCATGTTGGTGTCTTTTCTTTCTGCCTCACCCAACACGTGGGCTGATGGCAGGCATTCAGTCCTTAAACATAATCTCTCCGTCTCACACGTATCACTGGACAACATTTACTTCGCACGACCCGTCCTTCGTAACGAACCCGACACATTTCCCTGCGGTGAGCACTACGAGCTAGCCCTTCCTTTTGGCAAAATCTCTTCGTGAGTCCCCTCAAGTTAAATAGTCGCTCTTTATCTCTAGTAAATTAATGAAGAAAAGGAAGGCAACGCGCTGTACCTTTCAAACATCCAGAGCAATCAAGGCAACATTCCATTTGTGTTGATAAAACATTCTTTTGTAGACTCAGCTGACTGGAGACGAACCAGTGGAATCCTCTGTCACTAGGATTCGATCCTTATGTTACAACCCTCATGTTGTGAAACGCAACATGAAACAGTGTAAGTTAACGTCCAACAATCTACCAATGATTATAAATTCCTTTATCATTTCGCTTTTATCCAAAAGGCTCTATAATGAGGCTAAGAATTCATCACCGAGGCTGGGATTTAACATGAAATAACAGGAAGGTCGAAAGAATCAGAGAGGAAGAGGAAACAGGAAAGAATAATCTAAGAGTTTCTGAAGAGGATGGGGGCTTGATGCGTAAAAAAAAAAATATCTATATCTACAAACTAAAACAGAAACAATGACGAGCTTAATCCAGAGTTTCAACTCGATCAAAATCTTTACACGAAGGAAGAAGAGAAACTATACCCTGGTCAGTTGATGACGATGAACAGAGCAGCAAGGCAGAGCAACGGAACCGGGACACTAGTGAGTGCTTAGAAAGCAGACGATCCTCACAGCTGCTCATCGGTTCCGACAAGGCAAAAGTTAGCCTCCTGCCAAACATGGATATTTACAAATCCAATATATATATACCATTCCTCACATACATATCAAGAAGTATATAGGTATCCCGTGTTACAGAAAAATACCTAATCAGCAAACTTTAAAGGCCGGAATATTAAGAAACGAGATCCTGGCACTAATTCCTCCATGTGAGAGAGACACAGGAAAACCTAACTTTTAAAGAGTACGTGAAGAAGGGAAGCACCTCTCACAGTTGAACCGTAGTGTCGAGATTTACGACGTGGACTGACGAAACCAGAGGTGGGAAAACACACCAGAGGAGGAGGCAGTGGCAGGTGTGTGTGTGTGTGTGGGTGGGTGGAGCATCAGCGAGAAGACTTCAGAGCAAGTTGCCATCAATCTGGTAACTAACGAGCGAAGTGAAGAAGACACCACTTTGTAAGGAGATTAACCTTTTGTTCGAGGCGGACTGTAAAACACCACCTCCATGACTTATTACTTCCATTAGCCTCGCGGGGGGTGTAAGTGGGAGCAAGACTAAGTGTAATTCACGAAAATGATTCATTTGATATTTTCCTGCAATTAAGCTAACGTATCTCTTGTTTCCTCTTTCATTCCTTTTGGGGGGATGGGGCTGTGGAAGTATCGTGCGTGTAGCTATATGTAAGGAGGCTGAGTAATCACACACACACACACACACACACATATATACATATATATATATACATATATATATATATATATATATATATATATATATATATATATATATATATATATATATATATATATATATATATATATATATATATTCCAATGAGTCCACGGGGAAAATGAAACACGATAAGTTCCCAAGTGCACTTTCGTGTAATAATCACATCATCAGGGGAGAGACAAAAGAGAAATATAATAGTCAGTTATTATACAATGAAGAGACGTAGCTAGGAAGCCATTTGGTAAACATGCGATTGTCCAAACTACGTCTCTTCGTTGTATATCAACTGACTGTTATATTTCTCTCCTGTGTCTCCCCTGATGATGTGATTATTACACGAAAGTCCACTTGGGAACTTATCGTGTTTCATTTTCCCCGTGGACTCATAGGAATATACTTGATCACACGCAAAATTGTAAGAGGGTACAGTGGTGCGCGTGACCTAGTATATACATACAACGTTACAGGAGGAAAGTGAAACACGACAAGTTTCCAAGTGCACTTAGGTGTAATGATCACATCTCCTGGGGAGACATAGGAAAGAAATATAACAGTAAGTTGATATGCAAATATACAAGGGAGAGACGTGGTGTGTGTGTGTGTGTGTGTGTGTGTGTGTGTGTGTGTGTGTGTGTGTGTGTGTGTGTGTGTGTGTGTGTGTGTGTGTGTTCTCATAAAGGAAGTAGAACAAGTCAGTCGTTGAGAGAGGGCGTTGTCCACGCCCACTTTTCCAAAGCAAGAAACAGCGAAAAACCAGACCGGGGGTCTTGCGTACAATCAATTATCTTGATCGTCAAGGTCTTGGGTGCTCATGAGGGGCTTCTGAACCTTCGGTGATTAATGACTGGTTTACTGAACGGCTCAGGGATGACTGGAGCTGCTTCCTGAGGCGGGGTCCTCAAAGCCAGTTCGTGTGAGTGCCCAGGACGTCATCTGCGATCGATTCATCATCAGTTCACTGAAGTCAAAGTCTTCCACACGACGCTCGGGCTGTCGCGTATCCGAAGCGCCTTCCTCTCGTAGGGGGGAACTCCCGTGTCGTACTTCAGACAAATATTGAGGAACAATACCATCCAAGAGGATACTGACAGCAGCTCCTGAAGATGAACTGCCGCTGGGGGACTCCCCGGTACGTGGCGATAATCTCACCTTATCCTCGAGTGATCATATTACATCCAATCCGCATCGGCGTCTATCATCTGAAGGTGATGGACGGCAGGCGTCCGTCCAAGAGATGTTCCTTTTCATTCGTGACGCCGTATTGTGCTACTGTAACTCTCCTGGACTGTCTGGAACCGATGTACTGGCTGAAGGGTTTATATACATCATGATGATGTATATGATCAGAGGGGAGGTTAAAAGAGAATGAGATGTTCAAAAAAAAAAGAGGTCACAAAGCGACGGACGCCGGGCAATACTTCACTCGGAACTCGTCACTCGTTCTCTCAGATCTCCCTCCTGAACTCGCCCCTTCCTCCCTTATTATCCCCCCTCCTCCTCCTCCTCACCCTAGCACTCGCCCTCTTTCACTCTTCCCCAACCATCCGTCGTGACGTAAGTGAATCTATTTCCAATTCCTTAAACAGGGCTCTGGACGTCAGAGCGCAGGTCGGTCAAGGCGGAGGTCACCCTGTGTGTATGTGTGTGTGTGAGAGAGAGAGAGAGAGAGAGAAGGGGAAGGGGGGGAGTACCGACTCCCGCAGAAAATTCCACGGTGGATTTTCTACATCACTCTGAACTTACCATCTTCTGTCTTTACTTTAAACACACCTAAATACACAGTAAAAATATATTCTATCATCCTCGATTTCTTCTGGACCATTAGACGTGTATACGTCACATCAAACAAGCGTAATGTCGAGGGGGGGGGAAGGTAGCCCCCGTAGCGAGCCTATGCATATCACGCACAACCAACTGAGCCAACGTCGCGGCGTCGCATTTCGTATCGCCTGTCGTCGCTACGAAGCATCAGTCGTCGTCGTCGCCTATGGTTTTCTGCTGCCGTGGGGAATGCAAGCCACTTGTGTGGTAGGGCAACTCACTCCTCCCCCCCTCTTCCTCTTCCTTCCCCCCCTCCTCACCCCCCTTACTTGAGATGACATAAAACGAAGAGAAAAATAAATAAACATATCCCAGCTCTTCTTCACTGCCCCGGGGCAGGGAAAGTTGCGTAACGAAATCTTCGAAAATACCTCGCGTTACGTAATCACCAAGCCTTACGTTGCGCGATTCATCTAAGGCTACAAACCAAATTTAACAAGTCAACTACGAAACCACCTCGCTATTTAATCTATTACAATAACGATCTTACTGCATGTTGAATAACAAGTATCTAATCAGCTTGTAACAGCATCAGATCAGTATACCCCACAACGAGTCTACCAGTATACAGTATATACACAGTATACCAGTATATGTCATCGCTACGAACTACCATTATGCTCCAACAGCATACCTCCAAACAAGTCTGCCTACATAACTCGTACCATCTCGTAGAGTTGCTTTGCCATATCTATCGTGAACGAATGAAGCTCGGGCGACCATCAAAGTAGATGTAGCAATGCATATAATTCAGGTCCCCAGTCAAAGCTTGTTGTTATCAATTTCATAACCAATCTAAAGTAAGCCAACGTCCCAATAATCTCAGTGAACATAACAGAAAAACCAATAATAATAATAATAATAATAATAATAATAACGATAATAATAATAATAATAATAATAATAATAATAATAATAATAATAATAATAATAATAATGGCGTAGAGAACACCGCTGATAAAGCTAAGACGGTGAAAGCGGGAGGCTAAAATACCCCATCTGGTGCATGCAGCCACCCGTGTGGGCCTCGTCCACCGTCAGAATTACAATGAGAACACCACAAGACTGCACGGTCGGCCCTGGGGCCCACCTTAAACCACAGACCTCACACACGACACAACAAATATATATATATATTATATATATATATATATATATATATATATATATATATATATATATATATATATATATACACACACATATATATATATAAGGGCGTTATTGAAATAAAACAGGCCAGGGAAGTGAGCGGCATGACAGACAGCAAACGCTTTGATCAAGTTACGTAAACGAGGGTTCCGAAGTAGCCTCACCGACTCTGTCGGGTTTCCAACCCTGAACTTTTGCGTGTCTGTCTGCTGGGAAGTGAGGCCAGGGAAGTGCCAGCCTAGCCAGCCAACCATCAAAAACGAGGATATATATATATATATATATATATATATATATATATATATATATATATATATATATATATATATATATATATATATGTATATATAGTTCCAGTCTATCTGAGATGATACATAGAGAATGGCGGAAGACATGGTCTACAGGCTACAAAAGCCCACGGGTAACTGAAAGAGCAAGAGGAGAGTAAACACGTCGACAGTGCTACATCGGAATGACGGAGGAGGACGGTGTAGGAAACTAATAAGAGGAAGCAAGAGGAGGGAGATAAGAGGGACGAGGATGTGAGAGGGAGGGCATATGAAGACTGCTGCGCGTGTCGACAAGGGTCCGTCGGTTCCAGAAGTTGAGGGTTTTGGCCAGACGGTGTGCGTCTTGAAGGTCGAAGCACGGCCGGGTGTGGCCGGTAATAGCCCACCTACACCACAGCTCTCACTGAGGTGGCCAGTAATGGCCCACCAACACCACAGCTCTCACTGAGGTGGCCGGTAATGGCCCATCAACACCACAGCTCTCACTGAGGTGGCCAGTAATGGCCCACCTACACCACAGCTCTCACTGAGGTGGCCGGTAATGGCCCACCAACACCACAGCTCTCACTGAGGTGGCCAGTAATGGCCCACCAACACCACAGCTCTCACTGAGGTGGCCGGTAATGGCCCACCAACACCACAGCTCTCACTGAGGTGGCCAGTAATGGCCCATCTACACCACAGCTCTCATGGGATGGACGGTAATGACCCATGTACACCAGACCTCTCGCTAACAAAGCAGTTACATGGAGCATTATTGTTTTCTTCCACCACAAGAACCTAATTATAATCCTTAATCATACTGTCTCCCCAAAGTAAGTTGGTTTAACTGATACGATCTTCCAGCGCGACGGTAAGATCTTCCAGCGCGACGGTACGATCTTCCAGCGCGACGGTACGATCTTCCAGCGCGACGTTATCACCCCTTGCTTTTTTGATATCAGACCCATAAGGTTCAGGATAAGTGTGAATTGCTATGAGGAGAGCAGCCTGCGCGAATGATCCACGTGCGGGAGTGAGCCAGGCGCAGGTGCTGCTGACGAAGCTAAAGCAGATGTCACATTAATCCTTTTCGTCAGGTCACGGCTACGTGGATCTGTGTGTAGTAACCGTGTAATTAACAACCAGTACTCCAGTGGTTCCCGACCTGGGGTACACATGGTCCCACCCCCAAGGGATCCACGGCAAGATTTTCAGCGAGTCAAAGTTGGGAACATTTTTTCTGGAAAGTCTAGGTGATCTGAAGTGAAATAAACTTTATTATCAATTCCGACCATACAAGGCTGGGTGATGTCTATACAGCCATTAACGCCGCTTAACAGCCGCGGTAAAGCAGTTTATGTTTGAATCATTCTCAGCGGCATAAAATGGATAGAGATGCTGATCGAAGAGAAAAAGATATCACCGCTTTTCAAGTCCACATTACTACGTCTGTCCGTCCATCAATCAGCTGCCAATATATATATATAAACAATTCGCGCGCTGCCACCTACAGACAGAAAACTGAACTAGTCCTCCCTCCCCGAGTGAGCAGCTCAGGCTAACTCTGTGAAAAATTCAATGTTCATAAACTTTTTTTTCCCCTCCGAGTATAACTCGGAATAGTAAAACCAGGGGTTAATTATGTGACTCATAACCAAGCGAACTGTTAACAATTAAAAAAGGTAAAAAATGGTGTTCTTTTCCATATGAAAATCGTTTCGTCATTCATCGTTATCTTTGTAGGTCACTGGAAAAAGAATGAAGAAGGGTGTCCATTGGGATATTCAAGGTTCCTCAAGGAGAGAAATGGAGAGAAAAGGAGTTGAGAACAACTGGTGTATTCTCCTCGATAGCCATAAATCATATACAGCAACAAAATAGGTTTATACCCACTAACATTGAAGAATTATTTCCGTATATACACATCTACATACACATTATCATACCAGGTCGTATGGACTGTACTCACTCAGTACAAACACTTCCATCTTAATATTCCTTTCCCTACCCCTAGTTCTGAGGTTAATGTTCAACAAAAGGTAAAACTATTACAATCTATACCACAGCTGGGGATCCTGTAGGTACCACATCGTCTGGGGGGCTTCCCTCAATCACCGAGAGTTTTACCAATACAACTCCGGAGTTGAGATGGACCTGAACACCAAACAGTCGGCAAAACAAGAACGAAGTTGCAAAAGCTTCCCCCCCCCCTCCTCCCCCCAACGTCGCTTGGGCTCTTAACCAGTTCGTAATATGGCATCATTTTCATGTAACGACACATGATTTTAACCTTTGCGAGACGAAACTTTTAAGTTTGATCAAACTTGGTGATCGCTTCTGGGGGGGGTGTCTTAATATAAGGACGCAATGCCAAACCTGGTCTGTTCGTACCGCCCACATCAGGATCCTAAGAATCTTCTTGCCACAAACCCGACGATCCCCTCCCCTCCCTCACCCACGCTGACCATCGGTCTATCCGGCCACCAGAGTCCCTCAGATATTCCATTCTCTTCCTTAGGACAACATTCCCTACGCTCCTCCATTGCCCCCATCTATTACTTTATCAACCACTATCGTCACCATCCTTGTTCCTCTCGCTCTGCCATTCTCCGCCAGCTCAACATGCAGAAAGTCCCTCCCTCCCTGTGGTGTACGAGGCATGCCGCTACCATAGACCCATGTCTCACCAACCCACAACACTGCCGGCTCCCGTAAACCTGTCTAACAAGAAGTGCTTGTCTTTCTGCTCCCTCAGTAAAGCTCGCGCGCTCGCTCTTCCCACCAGCAGTATGTCTGAATGTGTCCCCCCTTATCTCCCAACTTTTCCTCTCGCGTGTGAAAGTCCCACACAAGGACGTAAGTCCACATCCAGACGTGGAAACTCCTACCCCCTCCCACCCTTTTTCTCCAAGAGTTAGGTCATAGCTGTTACGAAAGCATATGATTCACACTAAAAAAAAAAATCGCACGAAAAGACGGCGGGAGCATAAGTGCAAAAAAATGAGGACAGGTATGGAGTGTGTGTGCGGGCGTTCCACTGGCAGTGGCCTAGTGGCTTAGCTTTGATGAGAAGGAAAGACCAGCAGTCCGGACACGGTGGGTGTAAGATGGTCCCGGGCGTCACCCCAACACTCCTAACTCAGGAGGACAGTACCTCCTCGGACACGGCGGGTGTCAACAACCTACTAACTGGAACCATCATTTAGACACCATCCTCACGTGATACTACCTCCCTCCATCCATACCACTATAGTTAGCCCCCTAACCGTCTTTCCTTATGCATCTCTTGTTTAAATACCTTTGCCAAACCTCTCACCAACGGCCTCCTGATCGTGTCTTAACTCCCTCGCCCTCCTCCGATATCATTACGACCTCACTGGCACACGGTAGCACCCGCGGCCTCCACACCCTACCATCACGGCCTGAACTCCACGCCATTTTTTTTTTTTTTTTTTTGCCACTGCTGGCCACAACCTCCCTCACACAGCGCTTTAATTTGTCCACATGTTGTTACCTGCCGCCCCTCCACCAGACTCATCCGTCAAGATCATCTCCAGGGATGATGGACTTCGTCCTGTCGGCCCCTCTTACACTCAGCATTATTCACTCACTCCAAACTCTCCCCTCGCTCCACACCTCGTACAAATACACTCAAGTCATTCATCTTGCTTGTTCGTACGATGTCGGTGCTTATCTATGACACGGACGACCCCTCCCCATCCCTAGCTAATCACCCTTAACTCCATACTGGACTTTAGAAACTCATCCCAAAGTGGTGCTACTCTACAAGTCATTCCATAGTTACACTAGTTATATTCCCCTCCCCCCCCAAAAAAAAAGCGTAGATCAGAATAGCTTACACACCTTCCCACCTCACATCTGCTACACGCCTCGTGTTTCCTCAAGACCTGCTCTCTTATTCAACACTCAACCTCACTTCCCCCCAGGCCTTACTTGAATCCACCACCCAGATATTCAAACACCTGCTGCCTCTCCGTCAACTGCATACATCAAAACCTATTTTCCATCCGCTGTTTCCCCTTAAGACCTTTAATTTTTCCTTTCTAAAAAGTGTTCCTTCATTTATTCATCAGAGTCTATGACATTTTTTTCCCCACATCTTCACCTCTTATCCTCACGGGCCGCGACACATCATCCACGGCCTCATCACACCATACACCACACGAGCCTAACGCTACACCAAGCCCTTGTCTTTCAGCACTTAAACCCAGGATCCCCACCACACGGGCCATTACAATGACATATGCTCTACCAATCTTTTTTTTTTCTTTTTTACCACACCTCCTGACTGACTGTCGCTGCGCTCTTTTTCACACACCACGTACTCCAAACGCCCACGACACGCCACACTCACTATATCGTTTTCTTTTCATCGGTATATAAGGTACGCACATGCTCTATTGTCTCATTTTAATCAATATATGGTACATGCACACTCTTATTGTTCCCCCGTGATCAACATACCGCCCCAGGCAGTTCAACAAGGGTGGGCCGTTGTGTTACCAGTTTCTTTCCGTACACCGCTAAGCTTTAAAACTTTTTTTGTTTTCACCATCACCTGTTTCTCGTAACACCTAAGACCAGAACCTTTTTAAAACGGCAGGTTTTCTATGTCCTCCAAAACTCATGATTAGTCACCGTTTCCATTTCCTTAAGTCTTTAGCCATTTTTTCACGTTTCATTCAAGGCCTGGCCTCGAAGGAGCATGTTGTCCAGGACAGGATCTTACGTCGAAGTGAAAAAAAAAATCTTTTATAATATAAATCGTGTAGATAGAGTGTAAATTATACACACTATAATCACTCGCTACTATTTCCCTTGTCACCCCTTACATTTAAGTTAGAAATGAGCTCATCATCATCACTGCAGTTTGCTCTTTACATACTTTAGTCCTCAGCTGTGTTTCACGTATTTCCAGCAAGAGATCAATCAATATGGTGCTCCACCTGAGGTCCCTTAGCCTTGCCTCGTCAGAGGCTCCTGTTATCTCATCCACTCCAAGAGCCCGGCCGTGGTAAAGCTTTCTGCACTGCTTTCCTCATCTTCTCACTCAGTACAGCGACAGTATATCTTGTTACTCTGCATACCTTCTGTGTGGAAACATAACTCATTAAAATCCTCTCACTTCACGCAGGTCTGCCCTTCCTTTTTTTCCAATCGAGTTATTCAAATCCGTCCCATCTCCCTTCTCATCCCACGCCATCTCTCCTCACTGCCCAGGTAGAACAACAACATCACATTCTACCACACACTTCAACTCGCTTCTGGCCATGTCCTTGTTACCACTTTCCACATCACCTCACGTCTTCTCCACCACGCTCAGTTCCATCTTCCACTTTCCACTCTGCCACCTGCGCACCAGAGAATAATCAGACGAACCCTGTTCTTACATCTCTCCACTCGGGCATATGATTAATGGATGATACAAGGGCTGGACGGGATGATGGATTCCTTCGGCAGTGCCTTCTGGAAAGGCATCCTTCGCCTACCGAGATGATGACGACGGTCTTGCGAATCAATTTGTTCTTCGTGAAGTACGACTGTCGGTCTTGCGTCGGAGCGTATCTTGAAGGGAGAATAATCCATAAAGGTTCGGAATCAACTGGAAACGGATGATTTTTTCACAAAAAATCATCCCGGAATATCAAACATTTTTTTTCTTTCCTTCCTACAGAAGGATTCCAAAAATGATCCTTCAAGATATCGTCCTGTTGTACCCCAGGTCCAACCCATGACCGGAGGGCAGGGACATCAAGGGCCTGGTTATAGAGTTCATGAACCCCCTCAAAAAAAGAGAATTCAGAATCCATTCCAGCTTTCTTCTAATTCTCCACCTGCGTGTAGTATTGTCAGAAATCCTGAGTTGGAGGAGGAGGAGGAAGGAGGGGGGTGTGTGAACCTCGATTGCCTTCCAGAAACTCGGGGAAGGGATCAAAATGGCTCTCCACCAGTGCAAAAGAGGGAATAATGGTAGACTAAAACCTACGCCCACGCCGGACCAGTGATGTCATCCGCATCCTTCTTTCACTCGTCATCCCCCCCCCCTACCACCCCGCCACCTTATTGGTTATCGCTAAGAATCTTATGACGAAACATCGAAACTCGACGTCGGATTGGCCCTCCCGCTGCTTTGAGAATGACGTCACGAGCGAAGGCCGTCGCCTATTGGGTCTTTTCATCCTTCTGTTAACTGACGTAAGGCATGTCGCAGTTGGGAACTTAATGGGGCTTTTCCAGTTTCCATTTATAAAAATTATTATAAACTGTAATCAAATTTAAATCTGCGTATTGATGCATCCCCAGAGAGTTATTTCATTTTTTTTCAATCTTGGTTTAGATATCACGTGAAACATGCTAGCAACGAACTGAAGAGAATCTCCTTAATTCCATAACGAAGCTAAACGGAATTGTATGGGACGAAAGCCAGTGAGAAAATGTTGCGTGCGTGTGTGTGTGCGTGTCAGGAGGTGGGGGATATAAGAGAGGGTCTGCGGCCTGAACATGCAAGACGTAACACTGTGTTTGGAGCCAGGGCACCGCCGCCGTCGTCAGTAGTCTGGTCCCGCAAGAAGCCGTTCTGTGCCTCCCACCTCCTCCTCCTCTCGATCGCCAAGACCACACACACCGCCTGCCCCCCACCCCCCACCTACTTCCATCCCTGTCGCCAGCCAGCGGGCCCGTCGCTCCACCCACTTCGCGCGGCACGCACGCACTCGCCCCTCGCTCTCCACGTCGCTTGGACGCTCCTCTGCCCTGCCCCATTCACTCTCCACGCGCCAGCCAGCCAGCAAGCAAGCCAGCCACCGCTCCAGCTTAACCCCTTGGACAGTTTTAGCCAAGCCCCGACTAACTTCCTCAGAGGTAAGTTTTGAAGTTCGAGATGGGGGTTCACCTGGAGGAGGGGAGGGGAACGTGTCTCAGGAAGGCACTGAAGTGAGCCGCAATTGTGGACACGTGTGCCGAGTTGTGGGGTCGGTCAGTCTTCTTCCAGGGTCATGTGTTTGTGTGTCTGTGCTGGAAGTCTTGGGGTTTTCGGTTCGCGGATGTTACAAGTCGTCTTGCCATGAGTAAACGAGTGGGAGTGTGTGTGTGTATGTAGCCTTCAGCTCATGACATGACATGAAGGTTTCAGACTTGCTCGAAAGCACTCACTTCAGTCCAGCATGCTACTGGTTCATGGCATGACATGGTCAGCTGAATATTGTGAACATATATTTTCTAGTTACAACGTGGAGACGAAAGATGACCGAGGGTAGACAGTTTTGGGGAGCAGCTATTCATGACATGTCACTGACATTGGACCACCTAGAACAGGTCAGTAGGTCAGCGGACGTGCCAGGACTGAGGTGGACTTGTTAGAGTTGTGTTGCTACTGTTGGGCAGTAGAGGTGGCTGTGAGAGTGTGGTGGTGAAGCTGGGGTTATGGTGATGGTGGTGGAGTTGTGGTGGGGGTGGTGATACTAGGGTTGTAGGTGTGGAAGGAGGGGGGGTATGATGATAGGGTTAGGTGGTTTTTGCATGGGTTGTTGTGTGGCGGCGGTGGTAAGGTTATGATGGTGTTGCTGGAGTTGGGTTGTGGTGGTGATGCTGGGGATGCATAGGGTTGTGATGATGCTGGAGTTGTATGCGGTGGTGATGATACTGGGGTTGTATGTTGGTGATGATGAAGCTGGGGTTATGGTGGTTTTGCAACGGTTGTGATGTAGTGGTGCTGCTGACGCTGTATTGACTTTTTCTTTATAATCCAGGTTCTGGAACTGTTGTGTACCCGAGTTGTGGCTGTGGTGGTGCTCAGACTGTGGTTCTGATGCTGGAGTTGTGGCGGTGTTGAGGTTGTGGTAGTGGTGGTGATTAGGTTATGAAGGTGCTCTGGTGGTGGCTATGATGTGGTGGTTGTGATGGTGATGAGAATGTAATGGTGGAGATAATGGTGGCGATGTGATTGTGGTGGTAGTGTTGGGGTTGTGTGGGGTAACAGGGTCTGGCTGAGATGGTTAGACGCCTCATCAAGACCTGTATGTATGACCAGGTAACCCCTGACCTTGCGACCTCGACGGAGTGCATGATCCAACACATGAGTTCGTACAGATGTACGAACGAACACATGAGGCCCCGTAAACACGACCTGGCGGTATTAATACTAATAGTAACACTAGTGATAATAATAATAATAATAATAATAATAATGATGATAATAATGATAATAATAATAATAATAATAATAATAATAATAATAATAATAAAAATAATGTATAATAATGCGAGTATATTGCCTATTCACGCCCTCATTAAGGATTTCATCTTTATCGTACTTAATACCTCCCAACGGTCCTTAATAAAAACTGACGAAGTATTCCTAAAAACAGCAAGTCTCCACACTCCGACTCTCCAAAATGCAGTGATCAGGGAAGCGAACGATTGATTCAGAGAAATACGCGAACGGTGGTGACCAGGGTGGATCTCCCCCTCCTGTATTATTACCCTAAAGACTGGAAGAGAGGGATGAGATACGAGAGAATGTGTGCTATGAAGCTGCGTCGTGTGTTCCCAACGCTATCCCGCTATGAGAGAGAGAGAGAGAGAGAGAGAGAGAGAGAGAGAGAGAGAGAGAGAGAGAGAGAGAGAGAGAGAGAGAGAGAGAGAGAGAGAGAGACTACCCCTGAGAACGTAACAACTGTCCGGTCCCCCCCCCCCCCACACACACACACACACACACACACACGTCAACAGGTCGTTACCAAAGAAGCGAACAATGTAAACTCACAGGTAGGTTAAGCGACCGGGGCTCCGGTCAACTGAGAGCACAGTGTGTGAGTGAACGTTTCCCTGGTCAGTTAGGTTAGTGCACTCAGCTCCTCCTCGACCATACTCAGCTCAGCACCATCACGGTGGGTAAGGCTCAACGGTGGGGTCTGTCTCGACGATGAGTGAGTGAGTGAGATTTGATATATATATATATATATATATATATATATATATATATATATATATATATATATATATATATATATATATATATATATATGCTGTTTCTATGCCTTAGGACGAGAGTGATCGTTACCAATTCTTAATCTTAGATTCTTCATTCGTATCAAACCGTCACTAAAGGCGCTTACGCTTTACCATATATATATATATATATATATATATATATATATATATATATATATATATATATATATATATATATATATATATATATATATATATATACACGAATAAAGTGCATATGCCTCCCACAGGGCAAGACGTCTTAAGCCTCAGTTCATAAATCTCAGGTCTGGGGATCGTCCTCTCAATAGGGGTGTCGGATGGAGGAAATATCTGGCACTTCATCAAGTCAGACATAGAGGAAATATGTAAGGCCTTTTAAAATACTTCAAATAACTTAAAAAAAAGGCCTGGGTAAAATATTTTTTGTCCACAAACCTTTTTTTTTTTCACAAAGCAGAACTTGCCTCTTGCAGAACATGTTACCTCAGTCTATATAGCTCTGCAAAGGCCTGGATGTCATCAGCTTTGATGGCTGTATAACCCCAGCCTTGTGGCTCATGTCTCAGGTCACACACACACACACACACACACACACACACACACACACACACAGGTAATCCCCCCCCCCCCCCTGTACCTGTGAAAGTCGCTTCTGTAAATGGCAAGCTGTTAATTACACCACTAATGCGACATCGTCATGTATAGTGTGTGTGTGTGTGTGTGTGTGTGTGTGTGTGTGTGTGTGTGTGTGTGTGTGTGTGTGTGTGTGTGTGTGTGTGTGTGTGTGTGTTCACTGTCGTACCTCTCCCAAGCTGTGTGTGTGTGTGTGTGTGTGTGTGTGTGTGTGTGTGTGTGTGTGTGTGTGTGTAAACAGAGAAGCACCCACTCGTACGTATCAATATCTACAGGCGGACAGGTCCAACACTGGCGGCAACAAAACATTTGACACCAGCGCGGAGATAAAGTGTGCCGCACCACGACCACAGAGGCGCCGTATGCACATATGGACATCGTAGGGGCGATGCTGGACACACACACACACGATATTTACGATGGTGTCGCATTGTGTGGGGGGTGGGGGGAAGGGAGGGGGGGAGGAGGGAGATAGAGGGTGTGTGTTTAGCTGTTAACCTCTGACCTCACGCATGGCCACAGTGACGAGGGGGTCACAGAACCTGCTGGTCCTCCCGGAATGTAAGGCTCATCTACTGAACCTCCTCTTCCTTTACACATTCTCTACAGTCTCTCGTAATATACTTCCCACTGATTTACTTTTAACCCCTTGATATCCAGGAGCATTTGACCGCTTACTGAATCATTTTTCACTGAATGATTTTCACCCACGAGGCACAAAGAACACTTTCCCTTCCATCTGCCGTCCATCAAATCCACTGTCGTTTTGTAATCTCGAGGTATCGCGATGATGCTTCGGCCCCTAATTTCATGAGGTTGGTGGGCCGGCGGGAGGCCAGGCAGGAGCAAAAAAATAACGAGTCAAAAGTTTACTGAATTACATTAATGAGAGGGAGAGTCACATGAGGTTCCGCTTCCCGGAACACCACAAGCTGACCCGGGAGGAAGCTCAGGGTTGCCATCAAAGGTATTAAAGGAGGATCAGGCTCCGCCAAAGGAGGAGGAGAACACCTCCAACATTCTCGTCCAAGGCGCCGTGTGGCATTCACAAGACAAGAGGACATCATGTCCCCAGTCTTGTGGACAGTCTATACGCTTACGAAAGACCGATCCATATAAATTATACATATATATATATATATATATATATATATATATATATATATATATATATATATATATATATATATATATATATTATCATCCCGGATACTTCCAATGTATTCCCTGCGTGTCGTAGAAGACGACTAAAAGGCGTGGGAGCGGGGAGGGGGGGGTTTGGAAATCCTCCCCCCTGTTTTACTTTTCCAAAAAAAGGAACGGAGAAGGGGGGCCAAGTGTGAATTTTCCATCTAAAGGCTCAGTCCTCTGTTTTTTACGCTTCCTCACATACTCGGGAAATGGCGACTGTGTATGAAAATTCTTGAAGAAGGTTCACCAGACATTTGCCGTACCAGCGATCGAAGCCCAGTCCTCGGCTTCTTGCTGCGAAGTTCCAGTCCTTCGCCCACACGAGAGACAAAACCTACATCCTTGCCCTTGGAGACAGCTCACCACCAGTCCTCGGCTCGGTTCCAGGTCTACCAATGCCCCACGAAAGAGCCAAGACTCCGGACCACCTGCTGGGGATCGCGTGATGCACTTAGCATTGTTTATGAACCCTGGGATACATTCCAGGGAGGCTATCCCTTCTGTACGACGGCGGTGCACGGCAGGTGTGGTAGGGTTAACGGCGCACTATACAAACTCGTAAGAGAGTTTACCTCACGCTACGTTCACCTGTAGACTAACCCGAGGGGTTTACGGGACATATATGTATTACAAGTGGACTTCTAAACCGGATATATGCATAGAGATGTACACACGTTACAGCTGACATGGTCATGTTGACAAGGTAGTTACCATCGCTCTGGCTCCTACTCCTTGCTGCGGCAACCACCGCTGCTGCTGCCTCTGATCCGAACATTCAGAACGGACGTTGACGATCAGACCCCCTAGGACGTTCACAGTGGACATCATCAGTAAACGAAGCGAGGCATCTAAAGAGAGCGTCAATATCGGTGATGATTCCTTCCCCCTCCTCTCCTGGACATTTACAGCCAATCATGTGGGCAAGGAATGTCGAGATAAGTAACAGGTCCGTGTGTGTGTGTGTGTGTGTGTGTGTGTGTGTGTGTGTGTGTGTGTGTGTGTGTGTGAGGGGACAGGGAGGGCCGGTGTGGGTCGAGCGAGCCATCGAGACCCGGCCGAGCAAGACCAGCCCAGAACAGCCCCGTCGCTGGCGGTAGGGCAGGAGATCAGGTGGGTGGGAGGGGTGAGAGGTACTGGGGCATGGCCACCTCTCCAGGGATTAATTTGGGACAGAAAAACCACTAAGGGGTCTTACGTAGGAGGGAGGGATAGAAGAAAGATGCCGGAATTAAAAAATCTAAGAGGGAAAGTTTCGCGAGGAGAGAAAAAATGAATGACTTCCCTCTCTCTGCAATGTGGCTGTGCACGCATCTCTCACCCCTGAAGATACCGAATCCCTTTAAAAAAAAACGCTAATATGCCACGCGTGTTTGTTACTGACGCCAAAATCACAGTGTATAAATACTAATACATTTCTTTTTTACGTCAGTGGCAATTGTATACGCTAAGATTGCCACTGACTTCATCCGCCACCTCTCCTCCTTGAAGATCGTGTCGAGGGATACCACAGCCCGGATCACAATCTCCCCGACACAAGAGCTAAAGCTTTAACCTTCCACAGGTGTTGTGGAATAGCGAGTCCTTTGTCAGCGTGAGCGAAGCACAGGGGATGTTCGGAACCTGCACTGTCGTATATCACGTACTGAATGAACGTTAATACTTGGGCGAGTCCTGGGAGTGGGTGGTGCGGAGGAGAGGACCCTGCAATAGGATAAGGGGATAGGACCCTACACTACGACGAGGTGAGGATTGGATCCTGTTTTAAGCTGCCATGGCTTCCTAAGAGCCACCGACAGGAGAGACAGAGAGAGCCAGGGAACACCATTACCCTTTTTAAGTGGTTTACCTTGGGAGCTGGACGGGCCTGCTTCAGCGACCATCGCTCTTGCTCCTACTCCTACTGCTGCAACCACCGCTGCTGCTCCTGCTGTTGACAAGTCCGTGTCACAACCAGCCAACTGTGCCTCAGGTCCAGACACATACCGTTGGACACATTCCAGCAACTGACGCTCATGGATAAGTCATATATCCAGTGCACCAACGGCGCCACACTTATACAGCCACAGCTGCTGGAGTCAATTCAGGTCTTCACTCCTGCCGTAGGTTCCCACGCAAGAACTCAAAGGTCTCGTGTGTGTGTGTGTGTGGAGAGTGATTCTCCGTCCTCACATAAGATGCTCTGTGTCAGAAAACCACTTTCATGTGAAGTCTAAAGGAAGCCAGGGGTCCACATATTTTCCCTTCACTCAACACACTCTTCCTGGATGTAAAGAGTCGTGTTAAGTTAAAGTTAGTTCATGACCTGTTGTTCATGTAAGTAAAAAGCCACTTTAAGGTATCTTGTCAGGGTTATTTTGCAGTGACGCTATCTTGCACCGGTTATTTCCCCAAGGTGACGCTATCTTGTGCCGGTTATTTCCCCAAGGTGACGCTAACCTGACAGTTATTTCCCAAGGTGACGCTATCTTGCACCGGTAATTTCCCGCGGTGACGCTATCCTGACAGTTATTTCCCAAGGTGACGCTATCTTGCACCAGTAATTTCCCGCGGTGACGCTATCCTGACAGTTATTTCCAACGGTGACGCTATCTTGTGACAGTTACGTGGCGGTGACGCTATCTTATGATAGTTATTACGCGGTCACGCTATCTTAAGTTATACGACCCAGGCTGACGCTATCGTCTAACATCTAGTATCACATCGAACACCCGATAATTAACTATTGCTATTTATCTAAAGCCAATACACCAACAACTCCTCAAGATCTTCATCAGAGACCACAAGCAACACTCCAGGATCAACTGTACACACACACACACACACACACACACACACACACACACACATACATCTCACACCTACCAAGACGTAACTCACTCAACTTTCTAGTCTTACTAAACACCTCTGCTCCGCCAGCTTGACGAGGCTCGTGGTGAATGGGGGCATCCGTCAGCGTAACACACTACCACAGTGTTAAGATGTGTGTGGCTGGCACGCCAGGCAAGAGCCACCGGGGACTGTACCTCACAGTCTGGTTTCCGCTCGTTTGCAAGCCACTAGAGATTCTACCCAGGATTCCGGTTTCCGCTCTTTTGGGTCAGTTTGCACGACTAGATGTCCCCCCCGGCGAACATCCCCAATGACTTGGGGACCTTGCCTGCAAGGTAACTTAAGGCTCACCCCTACCTCCTCGTTAGGGTCGTTGGCGGTAGTAAAATGGTCCAAGTGTCGTTACCGGGAGTTGACTGGACGTGCAGAGACCACAAGAAAGAAAGAATATTCTGTTAAGGCTCCATCGTGGCTTCCTTATGTTATACGTTTATGAACATACGAAAGACTCTATTATCTTCCCCTAACTGTATCTTCGTCAGGAGAAATTTTTTTTCCCCAGAGTACGGCAGGACGTACAGAAGACTCCTTCGGTCCCGTCGTCAGGAGCATTTGGCTTCGGCTCCTCCTGCTGGATCATGAGTCTTTACCACGGGTCGTGACTCACAGTGACACTGTGCAGTACTCACACTGTGTGAAGTCCGTTGTTCTCAACGATGATAATGCCACGACTTTCTTTTTTTTTCGACTTAACTTTTTGACGAGCAAGAGACATCAAAATAACCTCGTATATCCACATCACCCTAAACACTTACTCAGACATCTCCCTTACCCTTGCCCATCTTCATCAACTCCCTTTCTCACCTTCACCCCTTCATCTCTCACACTTGCCTACCTCCACCCTTCCCTTCCTCACACTTGCCTACCTCCACCTTTCCCTTCCTCACACTTGCCTACCTCCACCCTTCCCTTCCTCACAGTTGCCTACCTCCACCCTTCCCTTCCTCAAACTTGCCTACCTCCACCCTTCCCCTCCTCACACTTGCCTACCTCCACCCTTCCCTTCCTCACACTTGCCTACCTCCACCCTTCCCTTCCTCACACTTGCCTACCTCCAACCTTCCCTTCCTCAAACTTGCCTACTTCCACCCCTCCCTTCCTCACACTTGCCTACCTCCACCCTTCCCTTCCTCAAACTTGTCTACCTCCACCCTTCCCCTCCTCACACTCGCCTACCTCCACCCTTCCCTTCCTCACACTTGCCTACCTCCACCCTTCCCTTCCTCACACTTGCCTACCTCCACCATTCCCTTCCTCACACTTGCCTACCTCCATCCTTCCCTTCCTCACACTTGCCTACCTCCAGCAGTGGACAGTGTTGACCCAAGTTTATCGCCTCTGCCGGACACCATTACCACCATTACCTTGCCTAACGATCGTTAACCCCAATGCCTAATAACCCCGGGGGCCTGGTAATATCTGTCTTCTCTATAATGTTCCTATTATCTAAATCACAAGAGTCTAATACAAATGTCTCCAACCTATCATTATCATCTTATTTTTCTTGAGGCCTATCAACTGCCAGGATCATGAAGGCTGTCAACATCAAACTGTACCCACCAACGGAAGACCCTCTGCAAATATATGGCCCAACGAACCCATTCACGTATCCTGGTAGAATATAATGGACCAGTGTGGGCGGTAGGCTTCTGTCCTCGGACCAGTGTGGGCGGCGGGTCTATGGCGTTGGACTAGTGTGGGCGGCGGATCCTCGGGATCACACAGCCTTGCGAGAGCCGTGCTCATGTAAGCGACGCCAAGCATCCACCGTGCTGGCTGGTCTGGTCTGGTCGGGTCGGGTCTTTGTGCCAGTAGCAATGTACACAAACTCAAAATATATTCTGGGTAGACTTATGTAAACTCCGACAAGCCTTCGAGGATCCTTCTCATCAGTGTTCACGTTCGTGAAAAATAATATATCATGATATCAATACGTCTAGTTATTATATACCGTAATGCCACCATGTTTTCGAATATACCAGGGAAAAAAAAAGATGTTAGTCGGTAAAGTAATTTTAGGACACACACACACACACACACACACACACACACACACACACACACACACCAACTTGGCCAGAAGTCCTTTTCGGTTCAACGCAAAAGGTTTCCGAATACATATAAAATATTCATATGTCTCTCCTCGGCAGGGAACCTCCTCCGGTAGCTAATGACCAACGACTTCTGGGATCTTACATCTGCCCTGCATCCGTCCGCTGGCGAACCCTAATGATATAAAGCCTAATAATACGAAATACATATTCACAGAGGAGATAACCCGGCCGCTGGTGGGGTAACATCCTGACGGATTTGGACGCTGGAATTCTTGTTCGGCGGGAATAATTCTACGTTTACAGTCAAAGAAAATATGGCTACAACTGTCTGCATATAATAAGAATATGGTGACCGACATGATACAGTCATAACATACCTCACTTATGGCTGTCTCGGATGTCAATAATGTGACTGAAAAAAAAAAAAAAAGAATGAACGAAGAAAAACAAGAACGACTCAGGTGATTGAAGACCCGACTCTTGGTGTAAAGCGGGAAGGATAAAGCAAGTGTTGGAAGGTTCCCGATGATGCAAGTGTTGGAAGGTTCCCGATGATGCAAGTGTTGGAAGGTTCCCGATGATGCAAGTGTTGGAAGGTTCCCGATGATGCAAGTGTTGGAAGGTTCCCGATGATGCAAGTGTGGGAAGGTTCCCGATGATGCAAGTGTGGGAAGGTTCCCGATGATGCAAGTGTTGGAAGGTTCCCGATGATGCAAGTGTTGGAAGGTTCCCGATGATGCAAGTGTTGGAAGGTTCCCGATGATGCAAGTGTTGGAAGGTTCCCGATGATGCAAGTGTTGGAAGGTTCCAACCTTACAGTATCAGCTCACGACATCAAGTAGCAAAGAAACACACGCGGCATGACATCAAGCACAACTATAACTTATGTGTGAATATTCAACTGGAAAGAATACGGCACTTCCGTCATTAATGAAAGAAACTGAGGGTTAGTTAACTTCATACCAGGAGTGTATGTCATATATGTACGTCTTGCACAGCCGATACCTTTTCAGGCTTAAAAGTTTCTCTACTTTTTTCTCTTGACAGTACCCGTTAGAGATCGGGAAGGTACAATACTTCGAGAGTATACTGTGGTTAGTTCCGTTCTGAGGCGTTGGACATCTCTTTGGGCCACACCAGGCACAGCGAGGAACGGCTGACGTCTGGACCCGATCACTTGGCCGGGTCGCCTGTTTTCAAGGCGGTGCGAAGGTTGTGAGTGTGGTTGTGCTGTTTCATGGGGTTGCTGATGCATGTGCTGCGCATCCTGAGGTACATAAATGTAAGCACAGAGGAGGAAGATGAACGGGAGGATAAGCACACACACACACACACACACACACACACACAGGCAAGATCGATCAACAGTTTCAATGATTGGCGGGATGCCAGGAAGCGAGATTCACGTATACACACACAGAGAGGTGCGTCTCAACAAAGACTGCTACAAAAATATCAAACTAAAGCTACGGGCTAATATAGAAACACACAGGGATAAAATAAAAGAGCCATAGAAGGGAGTTGGGGGGAGGGGGGGAAATAACGCCAATTTCGATGGTAGACAGAAAAAGAGGAGCAAAATGTGTACGAGAGAGAGAGAGAGAGAGAGAGAGAGAGAGAGAGAGAGAGAGAGAGAGAGAGAGAGAGCGCACATCAAACAAACCCTCTACAGCCCTACCACCGAACAGCTGGTGGACAGCAACAAAGGTGAGTGCAGGAGCGGCGGGCAGGAGGAGCAACACCACCCCCTCTCTGTTTCACATTAGTCAGTGCTGCGTCCCCCTAGCGGCCCCGCCATTAACAGGTGGGTGGTGTGCGTACCGGCCAAGAGGGGCGCAACAATACCATTACCACCAGCTATTGCCTGCTGATCTAGAGAAATGACTCTCGGCGACGCATGAGTGAAACAGATGTTGTGCCAGGCTCTGGGGGGGATGGAGATGAACTCTCTCTCCGTAGGGAGGGAGGGAGGAGGACTAGCCTGCAGATGGGGAGGCTGACCTGGGATTAAAACATGTGGGAGGCTATTTTCTTAACTCCCCATTGCACCTGCCACTTCCCAGCGTGAGAGAGAGAGAGAGAGAGAGAGAGAGAGAGAGAGAGAGAGAGAGAGAGAGAGAGAGAGATGTGTCCTGTCTAACTAAAGAGACTCCAGACTATATCCTTTGGGGTGTGTAAGTCGGAGTAAGACCGCCGGTAATAATGTGTCGGGTGTGTGAAAGGTCAAAAGCATTCCGGGGAGATCACACACCCGTGAACCCCCAACCCCCAATCCAACCAGCACTGCCCTCTTCCCTCCTCCTCAACCTCCGTCCGGCCAAATGCAGCGTTGGAGCCACGAGACACAATTCCCTTTACGGCGCGGACCCATACAGAGCAATATGTCACAGTGTTATGTGCCGTCTTGGCCCTTCTGTCATCTCTGCATCACAGGGTTGACGCATCGTGTGACGACGTCGTCACACGATGCGTCACTTTAACAGGTCACGGGAGAGTCTCCGGCTTCGTCGGGAGTGCCGGGAGGAACTGGCGAACAATGACATTAGCAGTGCTTAAACTGGGCGTGACGACTGTGAGTGAGAGAGGGAATGTGATAGCCTAGAGCAAACAACGTTTTGAGTGTCCAGCTCTACGGTCGCTGGATCTGCCTGGAATGTATTCCACCCCCGTTTTCATTGTGAGAGCCAGCGCTCGGTCCAGGATCCCCATGAGGCCGTATGTTAACTCGTTCCAGTTCAATTGTACGTCTGGGGTTAGATATCTGACTCGTAAGGTCATGGTAATTGTATGAACTGGGCATCTGTCTGTCTGTTTATACACAGGAATTTTATATAAATCTTTTATTCGCCTCAAGTCCTCCAGGGAATGTGGGGCTTCCAACTCGTGAAGAACAAGAACATTATTTTTCCATACTTTGCCGATATGGCACGTGAAGTGGGCACCACCACTTCTCCCCCTTGTGGTGTCCCGCTGACAGCGAGCGATAATCAACGGTTTTCCCTGATCATCTATCAGTCAAAAACTTCACCCGATGGTATACAAAGTCTTCATTCTTCCCATCACCTTCAAGGTTTGAGGGAGTCGACACAACAGTAGACTGGTTTTGGTGAGGTATTAAATGATGCTTTATTTATCTATCTATCTATTTTGGTACGTTTGGCTGGGGGGGCATGGGCAACCGAATACCCTGATCAAGGCCATCTCGTCAAAAGCTCACACAGTATACCAAAGGGCGTCTTCCTGGGAACGCCATAAGTAAGTTTGACGGAGAGAATGAAGTGTGGGCGACGCTGTCAATACACAGGTGGCCGATCTCCCGTCTACCCCTCACCCCCCAGCCTCTGCTGCGAAAGGAGGTCCTCCCTGGTAAGGCCTTACGCTACGGGGAAGACCATCTCCAGCGTCGGATCACATCACGAAGCTGGCCTGACGTCCTCCGTCTCTGCCATAATGATATCAGGGATGCGACGGTCATCTCGTTACCTGGCGGAGTTCCAGTGACGTTCGCGGGCTCTTGTCCGCCCGACGACGGCCTACCCGGGTTAGCGTCTTCGCCAGACCTGGTCGATAAACTGGTTACTGTCGGCTATTAAGCTGAGTTCACAGCCTACAAAGGAGGACCCACTGAGCGTTGCATGTCTCCAACGTCTATACTCCGATCATCAGATGTCGCGCGTCAATCGTCTTCGTCTCCCTGCGTTAAAATGTCGCACGTCTCCTCTCTTCATGTCCCGATATCCATATGTCGCACGTCTCCTCCCTTCAAATCCCTATTTCCACATGTCGCACGTCTCCTCCCTTCACGTCCCGATCTCCACACGTCTCACGTCTCCTCCCTTCATATAACCAAACGCTCCATTTCTCCCGCTCAATCCTTTTCCTCTGCGTTCTCCTCCTTGCTTCATTCCCGTCATTCCTTTTGGAATGAATTCTAAACGTGTTTCATTTCTTTCTCCCCCTCTCTTCCTTGTCTATTTCTTCCTGATTTCGCAACTCTCTCTCTCTCTCTCTCTCTCTCTCTCTCTCTCTCTCTCTCTCTCTCTCTCTCTCTCTCTCTCTCTCTCTCTCTCCCCCCCACTGCACCACACCTGTCTCTTACAGTGTCCCCACCTCTGAGAGTCTTGCCCCCCCGTCAGGTGTCGGCAGGTGACGTCCCAGTTCAGGACCCGAGGCTTCAACGTCTAACAAGACTGTCAGTCACAGATGGCATGACCATGGTCAAGTTCCTCCTCTCCCTCCCTTTATATTATAGGAAAGGTGACACGGCTGCCTGACCCTCCCCGGTGCCTGAGGTGGCGTCATCACGCACAGCTCTGACCCGTGACCTGAATATTAACGGGGTGGCCTTCATGACAAGCGCATTCGCATGGGGGGAAAAAAATTAAAGTATTTTTTGTTTCTGGATTCAAATTAATCTCACCTGGTGACTACATGCAGCCGGATATATTCATGTTTAACTTTCTGGACGACGCTCAGGACAGATTAAACTTTCAAAGTTTTGCTTGCCGGATTTTCCAGGGCATGATAATTATAGTCGTTCGTAAATTCATCCAATTATCTCGGAAGAATTATGTCATCTCGGTTTCAATAAAGTGTTCGCTACCGCCCCCCGGCTGCTGACCTTCACGCAACGCGCTGCAGGAAGGAATATTAATGTACGCTGAAACCTTTACCCGCCTCCCCTTCCAAGGGCCTTCGTGGCATACCCCGTCACCCGCCTGCCCTTCTAAGGGCCTTCGTGGTATACCCCGTCGCCTGCCTGCCCTTCCGGCGGCGTCTTGATGACGAACGCCCTCTCCTGCTAGCCCTTATGGGGCCTTCGCGACGCAGTTCTTACGCCCTCACACTGTGCCTCTGTGACACGGCCCTTACCAACCCCTCTCACAGGCGTCTTCCACACAGCATTAGGTAAATAATTCAAAAGTATTTTCCATCCACTTTCGCACCTATGTACCGAATCCTCCAGAAATTTTCGGGTAGGTAGGCAGACATTACGAAGATATATTTGTTTTTGTTGTGAGCAAGAACAATATTCAGTATCACCAGTGAACATCGAGGTAGATATGATCACACAGTATTCACAAAGCTACTTTGCTTCTTGTCTACAACAGGAATGAATGTATCTAATGACTAACTTTACTTGAGTCTTGTACCTTCGCTTCATCGTTTTCTTCAATCAGTTTACTCGTATCACCCGTGTTCGTTTTCTAATGCAACCTCCTACCAATCTAGATTCCTGATATGTGTATATATATATATATATATATATATATATATATATATATATATATATATATATATATATATATATATATATATATATATATATATATATATGTGTGTGTGTGTGTGTGAGTATGTGAGAAATACTTAGAAAAACGAATGGATTTGTATGTAGCATTTATGGATCCGGAGAAGGCATATGATAGAGTTGATAGAGATGCTCTGTGGAAGGTTTTAAGAATGTATGATGTGGGAGGCAAGTTGTTAGAAGCAGTGAAAAGTTTTTATCGAGGATGTAAGGCATGTGTACGTGTAGGAAGAGAGGAAAGTGATTGGTTCTCAGTGAATGTAGGTTTGCGGCAGGGGTGTGTGATGTCTCCATGCTTGTTTAATTTGTTTATGGATGGGGTTGTTAGGGAGGTGAATGCAAGAGTTTTGGAAAAAGGGGCAAGTATGCAGTCTGTTGTGGATGAGAGAGCTTGGGAAGTGAGTCAGTTGTTGTTCGCTGATGATAAAGCGCTGGTGGCTGATTCATGTAAGAAACTGCAGAAGCTGGTGACTGAGTGTGGTAAAGTGTGTGAAAGAAGAAAGTTAAGAGTAAATTTGAGTAAGAGCAAGGTAATTAGGTACAGTAGGGTTGAGGGTCAAGTCAACTGGGAGGTAAGTTTGAATGGAGAAAAACTGGAGGAAGTAAAGTGTTTTAGATATCTGGGAGTGGATCTGGCAGCGGATGGAACCATGGAAGCGAAAGTGAATCATAGGGTGGGGGAGGGGGCGAAAATTCTGGGAGCCTTGAAGAATGTGTGGAAGTCGAGAACATTATCTCGGAAAGCAAAAATGGGTATGTTTGAAGGAATAGTAATTCCAACAATGTTGTATGGTTGCGAGGCGTGGGCTATGGATAGAGTTGTGCGCAGGAGGGTGGATGTGCTGGAAATGAGATTTTTGAGGACAATATGTGGTGTGAGGTGGTTTGATCGAGTAAGTAATGTAAGGGTGAGAGAGATGTGTGGAAATAAAAAGAGTGTGGTTGAGAAAGCAGAAGAGGGTGTTTTAAAATGGTTTGGTCACATGGAGAGAATGAGTGGGGAAAGATTGACCAAGAGGATATATGTGTCAGAGGTGGAGGGAACGAGGAGAAGTGGGAGACCAAATTGGAGGTTGAAAGATGGAGTGAAAAAGATTTTGAGTGATCGGGACCTGAACATGCAGGAGGGTGAAAGGCGTGCAAGGAATAGGGTGAATTGGAACGATATGGTATACCGGGATCGACGTGCTGTCAATGGATTGAACCAGGGCATGTGAAGCGTCTGGGGTAAACCATGGAAAGTGTGTGGGGCCTGGATGTGGAAAGGGAGCTGTGGTTTCGGTGCATTATTACATGACAGCTAGAGACTGAGTGTGAACGAATGGGGCCTTTGGTGTCTTTCCTAGCGCTACCTCGCACACAGGAGGGGGGAGGGGGTTGTTATTCCATGTGTGGCGAGGTGGCGATGGGAACAAATAGAGGCAGACAGTATGAATTATGTACATGTGTATATATGTATATGTCTGTGTGTGTATATATATGTGTACATTGAGATGTATAGGTATGTATATTTGCGTGTGTGGACGTGTATGTATATACATGTGTATGTGGGCGGGTTGGGCCATTCTTTCGTCTGTTTCCTTGCGCTACCTCGCTAACGCGGGAGACAGCGACAAAGCAAAATAATAATAATATATATATATATATATATATATATATATATATATATATATATATATATATATATATATATATATATATACATATATGTATACACATATATACACATATATATACACTTTCAGCCTTCGCTCTAGGTCCCATAGCTTCAGCTAGCCCTCTGGCGGCAGACCGCGGCACTCAACACATCGTCCAAAAGTAACACAACAAGAAATCGATACCTAAAGTAGTCCTGCTATCATTTATAATCATTTACGGAAGGGAAGGGAAGTTTTATACCCATGGGTGGTTCCATCCCTTGACATCTCGACATCGAACAACAGACCTGGAAACTTTTTCACGAACAGAAAACTATTTCATAAATAAAATGGCGTGAAAAAAAGGTGGTCTGGTGGGCGAATGTTCCCAACAAGCGATGGTCTGGACATAACACAACTTGGAGCATCCCGCCAACATCGTAGAGGTGTTGCTTGCTCGTGGATCCCTCCGCTGCGAGGCACACCGAGTGTGAAGACTTTGGAAGGCGCTCGTGCCGTGTTGTGGTGCTGGTGTGTGTGTGTGTGTGTAATAACATCTCGGTGAACGGGATGACATGACCTGATCTTCGCCTTTAAGTATCTGTTCCCCGTCTGCAGTCCCTCGGTTCATCTGTTTGCCTCCGTCTCTTAATCCCATATTCAATCTCTCTCTCTCTCTCTCTCTCTCTCTCTCTCTCTCTCTCTCTCTCTCTCTCTCTCTCTCTCTCTCTCTCTCTCTGGCGCGCGCACACACACACACACACACACACACACACACACACACACACACACACACACACACACACACACACACACACAGGGACCGCCGACGCCACCATCTTCTCCTCCCCTACACGTCGCACCCTCGCTGAAACAATCACCAGCTCCCACAAGTTACACGAGACTGACATTTCTCATCCGGCGTGGGGACATGACATTCGTCCCGGGGTGAGGGAGGCGTGAAATGAAAAAGACACACATCTCTCTCTCTCTCTCTCTCTTCTTAGTCGCTACGATGGGGAAATTACGTCTTCAGCCCGCCACAGCTCCGCTACCGGGACGCGGTCTATACCACACACCTGCGATCAGTGTGAGCGAAGACCGGCACCGTAAAACCCTTAGATTACGTCAGTCTCTCGTCTGAATCTGTCACTCGGTAGGGGTATGGACGCTTGGGACCTCACGCTTCGAAATGTACGTATGTCTCAAAATGTGACGAGCCACGATGTTGTGCCTCATTTTCTGTACCTACTCGTGTGGTGACTGAGCCCTTCGGCAGGAGGTCCTCGGCAGTCCTGGTGTGTGTGTGTGTGTGTGTGTGTGTGTGTGTGTGTGTGTGTGTGTGTGTGTGTGTGTGTGTGTGTGTGTGTGTGTGTGTGTCCTGGAGACACGGTGTCCCAGAAGACCGGCAGGTAACGGCGACCCAGGCTTCCTCAACGTAATTACCGTCCTGGTGTCATCGGAAAGTTGGCCAGGATGAACATTAATAATTATGCTTGTGGGCCTTAGACGCTAATGGGGCCGGGAGGTGGTTGTATGTGTGTGTGTAGAGGGTGTCTTATGGTGAAAGGACCGACTGGCTGTGTGTATGTGAGTGCTGAAAGGGTGTCGTATGGTGAGGACTGTGTGTGTGTGTGCACTGAGGGTGTTGTATGGTGTGGGAGGGTGCTGCATGGGAGGGAAGGGACGCCCTGTGATGGGGAAGTGGGGTGTGCGTGAGGCTTGGATGAAGGCTTGGTTGTGTGTGTGTGTGTGTGTGTTGGGGAGGTTTTGGTACATACAGGAACGATGTGTTGGAAGAGAGAGAGACAGAGAGAGAGAGCTGGGATGGGGTGTCTGCTAGTGAGGCGAGAAAGGGGTCTGGGTTCCATCACCGTAGCAGCAGGGGCTCCGCTGTGTAGTCTGCCTGCCGTGAACGGCACAGACACTGTGTCCTCTTGATCGCTAGCGGTGAGGAGGGCGTATGTTCGGCAGAGCTGTGATAGGAGAAACGTATGGAGTGACACACAGATGGAAAACATGCGAACTCTCGATGAAAGAGGGAACCCGGGATGAAAGGAACGGATGAATGGAACAAGGTAAATATTTGCAGCTGACGGAAAAGGAAAACTGGGCCAGGAAGTCGTATGGAGATGTAAGTGGCATGAATAGCTGTGGAAAGCAAGAGTGTGGGTGCGTGTATGTGTGTGTGTAATTAGGAATTATGTTCGCTCACAATGAAAAGGAAAAATCGTATTGCACTATTCCAAGAGCTTTATTCAATTTTCAGGACGAGGGGGTCGTGGTGGAGGGTGATGAGGGACCATGTGCGGTGGGGCTGATGGTGTGGCACGTTTGGCTGGTATGGGGAGTGATGGTAGGTCATGTCTGATTAAAGTGAGGTTGGGGTTATGTGTGGTGGGAAGGGGACAATGGTGGGCCGTATAGGATGATTGCTGAGGCGGCAGTTGGTCTGTTCCACAACCCAAGGTAAACAGCTGCGGCTGAACACCTACGCTGCACACGGTCAACAAACAAAAGCGGCACCTCCTCGCCCATGTCCGCCGTGTTATACACGGCGCCAACACGGACGCGATCTCCATCCCACCGCAGAAAAATTTTCCTCGACGATTCCTACACACAAACACACACAGAGGCGGTACATGACTCACTCTCACCACCACGTCCTCTCTCTCTCCCCACCCCCAGCATCAGTCTGCCAGCGACCATTGCCCTGGATTTCACATTCTAATACATTAGTCAAGACAAAACTATTCTTCTTTAGGGACAAAGGAGAAAAGAACAGAGCAAGATGAGGAGGAGGAGGAGCAAGGGCAGGAGGAGGAGAAGGCTAGGGGATGCAAAGAAAGATAGCATTACGGGACCAAACTGCAACAGCTGGTAAATGACCCATCACCTACATCAGGAAGATTCCACCGCTTGTCGCATCTCGTCGCCCCCAGCATCCCCCGTCCCCACACATCCTCAGCCAAGCTCGCCAGATACTCTCACGATAAAACAAACCAAAAGTATCAAGACAAAAATCCCCTGGAGGGGACCAATTATTCTTGGGGAGATGAGCCCTCACGGGCGATAAAGCCGGTACAGAAAACAGATCTTCAACGGTTTTTGTTCATAAATCCGGGTAATGTAGCGCACCGCCCTCGCGTTTCTTGCTCGCTCGGATTAAATGTGGGGGAAAAGTGGTCATGGATGGTGCTATACGAGGCCATGATGCCTGTCTCGCGACCCACAACATCACCACCATCCCCAGGTCATGGTGCTTCTTTCCACCCTCCCACACGGGTCGTGGGGGCTGCCTCGCACCGGTGAGGTCATGAAGCTGAACACTTGCCCGTCATGACCCTCACCAGGTGTTGTGACTCATGGTGGAGGGTCAGCGGCGGCAATGGGTTATCAACCTGAGAGTACCTACAACGAGAGAGAAAGTGAGTCACGTCTTCTTAAGACTCTCTCCTTAACTCTTCTCCCATTCCTCATCACGGCGTACCCCTCTTTCCAATCAATTCACCTCTCTCTCTCTCTCTCTCTCTCTCTCTCTCTCTCTCTCTCTCTCTCTCTCTCTCTCTCTCTCTCTCTCTCTCTATCTATCTATCTCTCTATCTCTCTATCTCTCTCCCTGTCCTCCTCCTACTCCTTAAACCACTCCAAACATCGTTCACGCCATCACTACAATTTTTCACACCTCTGCCCACATTCATCTGGGCGAAAACACACCGGCAAAATAACCCCAAGTCTTACTCAGTGCTTGAAGTCCTTCGCCTCAGCGAACGCTCGGCGAACCTGCCATCGTTCGGCCCAACAGTAGAAGAAAATTGGAGTCAGTTTGCATTTGCCAATCTTTTACCTTTTTTTTTTTTTTGCTCTCACTTCGCCGATGAAACATTATTGCCCACATCATCTTACCCTGCTTTGCATTTTCCAGTGGGATAATTAAAATCTTTTTACTTCGCCTTGATGATGTATTCTGTCTGCCCCCTTAACATTCTGGCCTTCAATACTACCTGAGGGTGAAGAAGAAGAGGAGGAGTTTTTCGCTGGTCCTACTGCTTAGCGGAGTAAAAACATTGCCCTAGGCGAGGCGCCTCGTTCATACCCCAAAGGCTTTCAGGCTCCACCCCCTCGATCACGACGGTACGACCGTTGAGCACGACGGTCAGACCCTTGAGCACGACGGTACGACCCTTGAGCACAACAGTCAGACCCTTGATCACGACGGTCAGACCCTTGAGCACGACGGTTCGACCCTTGGGCGGTCAGACCCTTGAGCACGATGGTACGACCCTTGGGCACAACAGGTCCTACCCTTGGGCACGACGGTTAGACCCTTGAGCATGACGGTACGACCCTTGGGCACGACGGTTAGACCCTTGAGCACGACGGTACGACCCTTGGGCACAACGGTCAGACCCTTGACCACGATGGTACGACCCTTGGGCACGACGGTCCTACCCTTGGGCATGACGGTCCGAGCCTTGAGCACGACGGGACGACCCTTGAACACGACGGTACGACCTTCGGATCCAAATACACAACCACTTGGGTATGACAGCCTTACCATTAAAGGCCGGGTCATTAAACCGTGCCGTCTTGCTCAAGTATCGTACCTTCGTGCTCCAATGATCGTACCGTGTGTGCTCAGGGACCGTATCATGTGTTCTGAGAGATCGCACCATCGCGTTCCTGAGGGAAGCCAGTTAATGATTTATCTCTGCGGCGGAGAGAGGCCCTTCCACACCGCACTGGGCCAGCGCCTCGCCCACTCATGAATATGCTGATTTTTCACCAATTTCACATGACTTATTACGAGGCGCTCTGCTGAAGAACTCGTGCCTCCGAAATCGCTGCCGTAGAGGCGACGCCCGCGGGACCTCAGTCTCCTCCCGAAGGTGTACACAAGCGAGTTCTCTCAGAGCAACGAACAGGAATGAAGAATTTCTCAATAGCAACTGAAGTCCTAAATGGAGATGATCTCATTATATATATATATAACATAGTCTAAGCTAGGTACCCATTTTATCGACCAACCCCTAAGGATGGATGAACAGCTGGAGTGACTATGGACTATGACGTGGCCGGTCAAGCAACAAGGCCTCTTTTTAACATTAAGCGGCTGTAACAGAAAGAAGGGGCTGACGGCTCAGCATATTTACGTACACACACACACACACACACACACACACACACACACACACAGTCTTATCATCGCGTTAGTCAGTGTTTGTTCCTTGCTGCAGCACAGCGACAGGGGAAGAGTTACCTACAGGCCTCCCGCAAATGAGATTCAAGAGATGAACGACTGCGACAGTAGGGGCCCTTGGGCGATGACGTCCATCACCGCTATCCACCATTCATGTAGGGGTATATATATATATATATATATATATATATATATATATATATATATATATATATATACTGGGAGCCAGCCAGCCAGCCAGCCAGCTCCAAGCAGGCCAGGATGTGCCAGGGAAGAGCTTGGCTCCACAGACCCGACACACACAAAAAAAGATCATCTATACACCCAATACATGTGCTTCTGAAGGATCAAAGACCAGATTACCCAAGCACAAGCCTCTCTGAATGCACTCGATGGAATTATTGGAAAAATCTTAACACAGGGAATAGGAAGTGTCTTTATCTCTTTTTGTTGGCCATCACCACCAGGAGCTCCCTCACTGGGTATTTCCCACACCAGGACCCGTCCTCTCCAACACTAGCGGGTCCTTCCTTGCACCAACATCAAAAATTTCCCCAAACCGATTTTTGAGAATTCCCGAGCGGCTTGTCTCCACCCGCGCTAACAAGCAATCTCTCCCACAGATAGCTCGTTTGACAGTCAGATGAGGGCAATGTGACGCCACACACACACACACACACATCCTGCCACAGTGTTTCTTTCGTCTCAGCTGTTAATGGTCTGTCCCATACTGTAATATGTGTTCCATAATGTCTGGCTGCCATAACTCACTCCCTCTCTTTCCCTGGTGACTTAACTTGTTTGATGATTTGTTTACATACAATGGTTTGTTGTGGTCTGGCGGTGTTTCACTGGTTAAGATGCTCCCTCCTCCAGCTTCATGGCTGCTTTCCACGTACGAGCAGGGAACTGATGGTCTCCCTCGGAGCGAAAATGTTCTCGAAAATAATGCATTCCTCTCCGTCCACTGACGATAATAAGAGCTTCGCCAAAGGCGACTTGTGACTCGCGGCGTAACCACTTGCAGGCAGAGTCCGGTAACACCACAAAGTCTTTGTGATGCTGGATTGAGTAGTCAGCAACAGGTAAATGTAGTTGAGACAAGAATGTCATTCAGACACAGTAGAGTTGTGTGTGTGTGTGTGTGTGTGTGTGTGTGTGTGTGTGTGTGTGTATTAAACACTGACATGCCGAAGCACACCATCACCATCATCGCTTCCCCTTGTGCCAATATCCTCTATAGCCTGTGATCGCACTCCCAGACATTTCTTCCGTACAAAACGCCCCCACCCAGGCGCTTATCCACGACGACCTTCATATTCTCCCCTGAAGATTATATGGCCATTAGCCTTTGCTGAGGCACCGGTGGTCTGGGCCCCAGCCTCTCCCCTGCTGTCGACGGTACGAGGGGGTACCACACCACTACCCTGCTGGTCTACTTATGTTACGAGGCCATACAGGATGACGAGGTTGCCGTCACCATATATATATATATATATATATATATATATATATATATATATATATATATATATATATATATATATATATATATATATATATGAACATCGAACATAATTCCGCGTCGGAGAGGCGCCTTAGGATTCTGTGGAATCCAATCCGACTCGCTCTCATATCGCCGAGATTTCGTGTGTGTGTGTGTGTGTGTGTGTGTGTGTGTGTGTGTGTGTGTGTAATTGCTATATGTGTGTTCCGGCGAGAGACTTTTATTCCCTTGATGCCTCGTCTCTTAACCTTGTGTATATGTATGATGATGTCTTCATTCCTAGGCATGTATACACACACACACACACACACACACACACACACACACACACACACCAGTCGAAGCCAGGTACCCAGTTATCTATCGTCCATGCCCCAAGGGGAGGATGAACACCTGGGTTGGGTGTAGGCCGAATACCACGCCCAGGATTCGAACCCGTGCGGGCGCGACTCCGGGTTGGCCTCAAGGGACGATCGTGGAGGACTCGCTTCCATGTGTATTTCTCCCACTGTGGGCAACGCGCTTTACCCCAACCCCCTCTGTACCCCCACCTGCCTCTGCTGACACCCCACACCCCCCCTCACCCCACATGTGGTACACCCCACCACCTCACCCCGGCGCTTCTCCACCCCTCCCTCACCTCATCCATGAGGAACCTATTACCATAATCTTCACTCGTGAGAGCCGACATTCTAACTCCTCTGTGAGGCTTTTTCCCTTTTTTTTTTCGGTTCAAATTCATCCAATTCTCTACGCCCGTTGAACAAGAAGACTAGTATTATCATATTAAGTACACGATCCACTTGTACAAACAGTCATCTTAGTGTGGAAATATCTGGTATTAAAATTTGGTCCGCCTCCCGACACTCAAGCCCTGTGTCACAGCTACCCACCCCCGACTCTTCACAGTCAAGGCCGTGTCAGACCTACCCCCTTACAGTCACGAACCGTGACAGAACTACACCACATTACAGTCACAGCCATGACAGAGCTACCCCCCCCCCCAACCCCACCCCTTTCACAGCCGTGACCGTGCCAGAAGTGATCCCATACAGTCGCTCGCCGCGACTTTGGAGTTAACCCCTCGCAGTCGCGACGATCTGGATCAAGTGAAGCTACAACCTGGCAATTCACTGTCAGGACCGTCCTTCCTAATAGTCAGCCAGTCAGTCTCCGCGTCGGTGCTCCCCCCCCCCCCCCTCCTCCTCTACCCCGTCAGTCCCCGTGTTAGAGCTACCCCGCTAGTGTGGACGAGAGACCACCTCCTTCCCCTACTGCTACTACACACACACACACACACACACACACCGTCCATACAAAGCCGCCCACCTCCCCTCTGCATCTAATATCACTCATGGAATAATTTACACATATAAAACCATGAAATAACTGGAGGAATTTGGAGAACCTAGTGCCTCTCTTAGCGGAATTGCAGGAAAAATATTTCCTGTATGAATAATATTTACGCGTGTACGTCCATCAGACGTCGAGTGACTCAGTTGGACAAGAGGACCAAGCATTCTGTCACGAGTGGTGGCAACCTGTCCGGCAATATCATCAGGACGTCAATATCATAAAGAACACACCGGGATCCACGTCATACTCGTGAAGTAAAAACACACCGGCATCCACCCAACACTCGTTAAGTCAAATACACTCAAACACATCTATCTATCTATCTATATACATTAGTGAAATTATTCTTTTAAGTGGTTCCACATCACCTGCGTGTACTTGATTTTATAACATAACAATATAGATCAAATTCCCAGTACTTACCCGCGGTAAGGCTTGCTTCACTACGCTATTTCTGACATGGCCCCCGCCTCACCAGTGCCCTCCCCCCACGAGAGAGAGAGAGAGAGAGAGAGAGAGAGAGCAGCAACAGGTCTGCACCAGTCTACCCGCTACTCCCACACCATCAACACACATGGCCACTCATCCTATCAAGCACTGGAGTGGTGTCGGAGCCAGCGGTGTGTACCGTTACTCTCTCCGCCAGGCTCCGCAGGCCACAATAAAATGACCCTCTAGAAAAAAAAAAAAAAAGAAAAGACTTTACTCGGCAAAAGTTTTTCCACCCTTCCCATAAACTGGCCAAAAAACTGTCCCACCTATCCAAGAGGGCCTGACCGTCGCTAATACTGCAGTTAATATAATGTCTCCAGTCCTTCCATAAACAGGCGGGCGCTACCCGACCTGTCTAAGAATGTAATAAAGACATAAAGAGTTCTCCACGGGGAGGCGATATACGACACGAATAACCGTAACAGTCCCTCTTATTTGCCGAGGGCTTCCTGCGGGGGGGGGGGGGGGTTTCTCCTGGGGGAGATGCACCTTTACGCAAGCCGGGGACAGGGACCAGTTCCAACTGGCACCCAGGCATTGAGGAGCGCCGCGTCCCAGCACAGTAAGCCAGCAACTAATAAATGGTACGCCTGAGGCGCTAGCCGGTGCCTTCCTAAAGCGACAATTACTTTTCGGCAATCGAGTAAAGTTAGATCCCCCCGAGGGCGTACATCATTTGGAAGAGGTCACTTCTCCTGAAGCTTCCAACTACAGTAGCCTCCTGAAGGGAGGTCCCTGCCGTGGGAGACGGCTGAGAACGTCCCTCCTGAAGACCCCACCTGCAGTCTTCAAGAGAAAGAGAGAGGGAGGCCCCTTCCAAGACGATCACTAGTCACAGTGACCATGGACCTGGCTAAGGGCTACGCCTTCCCTGTGTCCAGCACCTATGGCCGAGGACTATATGACTTCCACCATCGCCGCACCACAGCCTCGGGGTAATGGAGGTGGAACACGTACCTGGCACACTGTCTTGGCAGGTGGTGAGGTATTCCAACGCCACCTTCTCTTTACGAGAGACCTACAAGATGATCCTCCTATTACAAGTACATCCTGGTTACAGTACGTACACATGTATGGTGTTACTGGCGCGCTGACCAGGGCTGCCCTCACTGTACTAAGCACAGGTGGCACAACCCAATACAACAGAATAATACAGAGGCGTATACATCTACGTGTGTGTGTGTGTGTGTGTGTAGTGTGTGTGTGTGTGTGTGTGTGTGTGTGTGTTGTACATATCAATGGAAGCGAGAGCGTGGTAGCGAGTGCACTCATCTTCCACTCTCCAAGGTAAACAGAGACATGTTGACGACATGTCGGCAGCAGAAGGCCACGTGTTTGTGTCCTGGTCACCTCACCTCCCGTCCTGTTTGTCTGGCCAATACCACCCGTCTCACACCCACCCACACACACCCCCCCACCCAGCCGAGATGACTCTCCCCTGCCTTCCCGTACCTCAAGACCATCTGAACACATCTCCCCCACACCCCAGCCTAATCTCTCTCTATCTGAACACCTCTTATCTATCCATCTATCTCCGGTGATCAAATACACACATACGAACTTGATAATAATATTAAACCTAGCAAAACTCGTCAGGGCTTAATGAAAATAGGACTTAAAAAGGGGGGGCAACGTCAGGGACGAATGAAACTGACAAGCCCTTAACTGAAACCACTTAGGGCCTGAGAACAGAACTAAAAAAAAGTCTGGACCTCACGGCAACCGCCAGGCCAGATGGGGAACTGCTGGTACTTCACGAGAAGACTTGAGAGAATCATCATGGCAACTGTTACGGCACGGTGGGGTTCCTCAGGGCACGCTGGTATCAGCAGTGGTAACTGGGAGCCTACTAAGGGTGCAACTGGCAGTCTTTAAGGGTCGTGTAGATCCATCGGATCATCCCTGCGTGTCCATGAGAATGTATCTGTAACTTAATGGAAGGAGTACTTGGAGCCTTGAGGAAACTCAGTGGAAAATTCAGGGCCTCGAAGCGGTCCTTTAGGGCCCTAGAAACAGCCCTGGGAGGATAACAGGTCACTTAAAACCCGCTGGGGAGCTGAAGTCAGATCTACTGCTGTCCCTCAACTACCTAACAGAAAGTCCTCTAGGTCTACAGACTTTCGTCCTGCCTCGTTAAGAGATGTCGGGGGTAAACGGGGACCATTAGCCTCCACGATGGATAAACCAGGTTCCCCACCCCCATCTTGGATGGGAATGCCTTTATGTCTGGCTTGGGAGAATTTGAGGAAGAAATACATTCGATCGACAGTTAATAAATGTGGAGTCTTTCACCTGCCCAGGTTTATTTTTAACTACGACTGAGCGACCAGACAGCCGTGGAATTCAGTCAGCGGCAAGCCTGATTGGCTGACGCGTTGCTCCAATGGGATCCGGAGATCAGTAAACGCCTTGCTTGATTGGCTGACACGCTGCACCAATGGGACGCGATCCTCTCTGTTGTCTGGCTATAATCTCAAGTATCGGCAGGATCAGCACTGAGAGACGCGTCCTCATCCGTGCAGGATGGTGAGAGATATAATGAGATAAACAGAGCCATGACTGCATGGACAACATCGTCAAATATTTGGAATGCGATCAAATTTTCAAACAACCGACTTTGGAGGGGAAAATTCACAATGATACCGTCTATATCAGCGATTTTAGACAGGTGCTCGTAATGCCCTTTTATGTACATCATTTCCAGGTGAGGAGTTCTGGAATTGTCTCGCTATGCGTCTGTAAGTCAGTTCTCCACGACGAAGCAGCGTTCGGTATACGTGTGTGTCTGTCATCTTCCACATGTGTCTCCCGCCCGTCTCCAACAGCCACGGTAAAACATCGTATACTTCGGCAGGCTGATTAAACCTTTGTGATGCCCTCGTGTACTGCTGGAAGGACCAGGGGAGGACCATCGCTTGGAAAGAGGTCCTCAAAGAGCGTTGTTAACTCAAGTGTGCGACGAAAGCTCTGAAAGTTTTCTGAATATCTTTATCTGTATAACAGACTGTATTCTGATACCCTCGTGTTTGTACGAGTTATGCCTGTGGATGACGTGCGGAGATGAGGTTTTAGTCAAATTCCGTTTCTCATGGAGACAAAGGCCATTTGTGGAGCGGGGTCACGATGGGCGTCTCTGGTCCTTAAACCAACCTGGAGTCGACACCGCTGCCTCTGTCGACCGTGACTCTCGCCAGACTTGAATCCTCATAGGCCAGCAGTCGCAGCCGGACGCACGGGACCCCGACACTTTTTCGCCTCAGCAAATTACAATGGAGAGTTCATGCATTTCATTTACATACATCTTGTCCAGAAAGACTCCCCTGTGAGTCTGGCCAGAGCGTGAAAGCCGATATGACAGCTGTTGGTGCTCCCAAGAATACTGTCAGTGGGCTGGACATTACGCGGCATTTCTCCAGCACTATCCTCCTGCGCTGCTTCCCTCCCCACGGCTGCCCTTTCGTACACCTTCTCTCCCCGCCCAAATACCCCCTCAGTCCTACTTGTCTCCTCCACCACCTCATCAACCATCACCATTTCCTCAACTTCTCCCCTCCACAACCATCCCGAACTACCACGCTTATCAACCATCTCCCCCCCCCCATAACTCCTCTCTCTCTCTCTCTCTCTCTCTCTCTCTCTCTCTCTCTCTCTCTCTCTCTCTCTCTCTCTCTCTCTCTCTCTCTCTCACCAACACTTCCAACACATCGAACTCCCTCCTCGTAGCCATCCTCAGTACCACACCACCCACCGCCACGACCCATCTCTCACCAACACCTCCACCTCTCTCCCTCACCCTTTATAGGGTGGGTCTGGGGGCCGACGGCTGGACCCGCAAAACTTTGTTAGTCTAAGGGTACGCCTCTCCCGACCCACTCGGCCATTTGTTACCCTCCATTTTCCTCTCGATTAAGTCTATCACCGACGGAATTTCACGCTTGGCTTCGCGTCATCAATCGCTGACTGGCGCACAAAACGCCCAGTGTGACGGGACGGGGTCCCAGTGTGACGGGATAGGTCCCCCACACGCTGGGGACAGGGTCCTAATGTGACGGGATGGGTCCCCACATGCCAGGAACGGGTCCCAGTGCGACGGCATGGGTCCCTACACGCCAGGAAAGCGACTTACAATCTTTCCAACTCCGGGAGTTAGGTCTGCCAACACTTAGTGAGACCTTGTTCATTCACCCATGACTCCTCTAGCATTCCTTATATCCATTTCTCATCCGGGATGGCCAAAGTTAAGGCGTGTTTATGTCCACGGTATGTGGGCCAAGATGGACGAAAAAAAATAAAAAAAATAAACGCAGGAAAGAGAGAGAGAGAGAGAGAGAGAGAGAGAGAGAGAGAGAGAGAGAGAGAGAGAGAGAGAGAGAGAGAGAGAGAGAGAGAAGCGGGGTGGGAGGGGACAGGAGGTCGGAATGTGGTAGCGACAAAAGGTATTGAGTTAGCCGCGGGGGACAGAGCGTCCTTCCCGGGCAATGTGACAATATGGATGTTGTGGGGGTACTGCCAGGCGACCTGTGATCCACCACCATCACCTGCTCCATCTTTCCGCCACACACACTCCACCAGACACGGCTCCACAGGACGCTCATCCACCACCACCACCACCACTTCCATCTTCAACCACTCATCTACTCTAATCATCCAGGACTATGTCTGGTGATTACCTCAGACCACGCCACTAATCACCCATTAATAGCCCATCTCGTTAACCTCCACCCACTTCCTGCCCTCCAATCCACACCCCCCTCCACACCGACCCAAAGAAACCTCACCTCCTCTATACCACCTCCACTACAGGTGCGTACCTCCATGTGACACCCAAACCCCTCATTCCGCCACCACCCTCCCACGCAACCAATGATCTCCAGAAAAAGGTCACAGCGCCGTAACTCATTATGCGGCCGCCGTCCTGACTGCTTCTTAATGAGCCCGGCAGGTAGTCTCCTCATTACATATACTGGAAACATGAGAGGGAAAAAAAGGGGAAAGCCGCTAAGAGACACCCTCTGGAAGGCGGGCGGGGGGGCCAGGAAACTTTACTCTCGACATCAAAAGCTAGTAAGGCCAACTTCTGCAGGTGGGGGGTTAAAGAAAGCAGAACTCACACGTTAACTCAAAACTTTCCCGTGTGAGTCCCAGGCAGGCCGGCCAGGCTCTTAAGGCTGCTCCCGACACCCTGTCCTCCTCTACCCCGCCCCGCCCCGCCTCGCCCCGCCTCATTCTGGGTGTCTAATTCTCCTCCCGACTCAACCTCAGCCACGCCCTCCTCCTGGTCTCCACCGACCCCACGTCACAAACAACAGGAACCGAAGCTGATCTTACGACCCAACTGCCTTCCTTACGACGAGTCCAGGGCACGATCTTTACGACCGATCAATAAAGAGGCTAAGCTTTATGGAAGTAATAAAAACCCAAATAAAACAATACACAATTCATTTACAGGAATAGAGGACGGATGATGAAGGCGATTTAAAGTTGAACGCCGCGAGCTTCTGTGATAGCGATAGGGAGAATCGGCAGTCCAGGAATTCACCAAAATCCCTCACTCGGCCCCGTATTCTCCACAACACCATGATATCCCGGTCGCCTGGCCTACTGACCCGGGACTGTCCAGGCGGACCCCCCCCCCCCCCCCCCTTCCGAGTGGAGCCCGCAAGGATTTCGTCCACAACCGAAACCTTGGCAAGACCTGAGGGGAAAGTGACGTGCTTCAGGGCGTCCTAATAAACGATGAGAACCTAACTTGAGGATCAGGGATAACCCTCCCTCCCTCCTTCATCAACCGGCTTGCTCCACTAGCGAGTGGCATGTCAAACGAGAGAGAGAGAGAGAGAGAGAGAGAGAGAGAGAGAGAGAGAGAGAGAGAGAGAGAGAGAGAGAGAGGAGACCTGCTGGCGTCTGTGGTGTCACTCGCTACTCCGCTCTACTCACCTCTTCCTCCTTCAGATGTCAAGTATGACTAAACGAAAAAAAAAAATAGCACCCTATCAACATGTTATCAGCCAAAAGCAATCTTGTGACCTGCGGTGACGTAGTCTATTTGAATGCTTGCCCTTTTACCTTCCCAATTCAAGCCACCAAACTACCACTTGCTCTTTCCAGCCAGCGTTAAACTACTATGATGGGGGGGGGGGGGGGGGGGACATCGTCCCCTACAACAATTTGACATCCAATAGTCACAATGTCTTAGTGACGTGTCAGTTTCTGTATTACATGTGTCATCTACACACGTATACATTATATGAGTGGTATATATTTCATTAGAACTTGTTAGTACATGTTCCACTCCTACGTGGATCAGAACACTTACTATTCAGCAAACACGCCCGACACCCTCCGCGTGATCCCAAACCTTCCTTGCCTAGTCCCTCCCTCCCCTTGCCTAGCCTCTAGCCCCTAGCCCCTCCCTCCCCTTGCGTAGTCCCCAGCCTTTTCTCTTCCCGCTTAGCCCGTGGCACAGCACCCCACACCTGGCCCCCCGGACCAACCTCCCTTTGCCAAGCACGGCACAGAAAATAACCTGGTTTGAAGCTGGGCGAAGGTAAATACGAAGAGGTAGCATGAAGAGGAGCGGGAAAATAACGGTATATTTGCCATCAACAGGACGACGGGGAACCCGGTAAAAAAAAAAAAAAAAGGAGAGTGGACGGAGCGACACCATTTACGAAGAACAAAACACGGAAAATTGTGTGTAAACAAGCCGGAAGCGGAGGTGTGTAGGATTAAATTCCACTGACACGCGGGGGAGAGATCTCGGAGGACGAAGGGACAAACGGAAAAAGATGGAGGAGGCAGAGGATAATTCAGGCGTTAGTCTAACTGCGCGGGAAAAATACCGACGGGGAAGGCGCCCGGGGACTTCCAACGACCCGGCAACTGCCAGAGAACTTCCTCCGACTAAGACGCAGGCAGTAAAGAGAACTGAGGCGATGCCTCTGGTGGACGGCGGCGGGGAGCACCGGCCAGACAGGCGCGAGGGAGGAGGAACGAGTGACAGGAACGACGGGGCTTGAGTGCCGTCCGGATCAACGGGCCCCATGAGAGGAGGCACTCCAGGAAGTTCCTGCTGCTGGTGCTTCTGCTCTCCTCCCGCCAACCAAGCAGCCTCGCCCTCGGAAGCTAAGATAATACCCGGGACACCACCCACCCTCAGGACACTCCCAGTAAAACCTGGCTGCACCGAGAAATGATGGAGAGGAGGACTGCGACAGGAAGTATATTAGGGAAGCGAGCAACACTGAGAAAGAAGGACAGGAAGGACTAAGGAGACAAGCTTAATTCCTCTGACTGCTGTCCTTGTTTCTTCCAAAGGTCTGTTCACCGTCTATGTCTTCAGTCTGTTTGTGGTCAGGTCGTGTGTGTGTGTGTGTGTGTGTGTGTGTGTGTGTGTGTGTGTGTGGAGGCTTATATGTCATGCGCATATGCCATACCTCAACACACACACACACACACACGTTGCTAACGAAACCTCAACGTTACGACACTCGATAACGTCGTTAGAGTCAAAAACGCTGTGGAAAATGCGTGATCGGTTCACGTATTGGACTGAATCAAGAGCAAGTCGCGTTGTAACACGCTTTGTTTACTCTCCAAGTCTCGCCAAACTATGGACATTACCGCGTCAATATTTGGCCCGGCGTTTGGAGGGGCGTCTGCCGCGATATGGTTCGCATGGCATTACACTGCACACGCAGCACAGATCAGGATCTAGCTTGTCTCCATCGTGAACCTGGTGATCAAAAGCGCAAACTTCACGACTTGTCGTCGATTTCGGTGAAAAGACGACGACAAGACACGACACTCGCTCAGCCCCTTACTTGGCATCACGTGGGGCGTGGTGAGGGCCCAAGCTCGACACGCCCCCTACTCGGGCATCAAGTGGGGCGTGGTAAAGGCCCATACTGGACACGCCCCTCTGTCATCATTTGGGCGTGGTAAAGCCTACCTTGACGCATCCCTAACTTGATACGACATGAAGAGATTCCCCCGATGGAGTCATAATCCCTGACCGTAACTTGGGCCGCTACAGGAAACACCTTCTAGCTTCACGCTAAGGGCAGGAGTAGGTTTGGGTTAATGCAGACGAGACTAACTTTTGCCGTATTTTACGGAGGTAATTCACCAATTATGGAGGTAATTCGAGTCTTAACGAAGGTTGGTTATCCTTAACGGATGGAGTTTAAAAGTCTTAACGGAGGTAGTTCACTCTTAAGGAAGTTAATTTAAAGTCTTACCACAGGAAGTCTAGCCTTAACGGAGGCAGTTTACCCTTAACAGAGGCAGTTAACCCTTAACGGAGGCAGTTTACCCTTGACAGAGGCAGTCAACCCTTAACGGAGGCAGTTTACCCTTAACAGAGGCAGTTAACCCTTAACGGAGGCAGTTTACCCTTAACAGAGGCAGTTAACCCTTAACGGAGGCAGTTTAGCCTTAACGGAGGAAGCTAAATTTTCAAAGTGGATAATCTCGTCCTAAAATGGACGTACGCAACAATTACTTGAAGGGGGAGTGCAAGAGGAGACGAACTTCACCGGTGGTTGAATAGGTTCTTCAGCAGAACTGGAGGTTTAATGTTAACTCAGTGGCCGGGAATGAGGGAGGGAGGAAGAGGAGATCTGGGAGAGACTCGCACGGAAAAGCGGCCCCCCCTAACAACTTTGCTAACGACTCTCGGTTAAAAAGGTCTGGATTTTTTGTATCGTCTCCTGAGGTGCAGTTCCTCCGTTCGAAAGGGACAATGGGCGATGCCCTAAACTGGCTCTCCCGTCTCCGAGTCTGGTAAGGGAGAGTACACGGAAGGGAAAGAGACGAAAGGGGGGGAGGGTACGAATGAAAAGATTTGGGACAGGATGTAAAGCAGTACCGCAAAGGAGCTTACAGGGAAGAGGAATGGTAGTATAAGTAGAGACGACACGCAGAAGAGACTGAGGGTAGAAGTTTGAGAGACAGGAGTGAACTTCAGGGTTGTAGGAGTAACCCAAACACCGTGGGAGTGAGCCTGGCCCCCTGGCATTCAGCAGACACACACTAGTCACCAAGTACCTCTAACAAACCTTACAATGTCGTCGTTAATTCCATCATTTCTCTGGCAAACGTATGAACTAATTTCTGGAAAAAGTTTCCATTTCGACTGTGACGTCTAATTTAAAGCTGGTTTGTTAAGTAGTAAGTATTGGTGAAATCTGGGGCAAGGAAAGTTGTTAATTAGCATGATAATTGGTGCTACAGCGAAGACCGTGTTCTTCAGAATTTAAGGTCAGCAATTATAAAGGAATAAGACATTGTCTGTCACACACCTTCCAAGGATGTGTATATTCAGAAAGAGATGTTGGAAGATGATGCCTAAGTGATGTCTGCGGTGGATGTTGCTGCTGCAGGGGGACGGCGTGTCCCTCGAGATGATCAAACTATCTCCCAGGACACTGAGCTGGTGGGTGAATGTTTACGACTGTACTGTGAAGGTGTTTTCTGAGACTGACCTGGAAGATCAAGCGTCCATAATCCTTAGGAAAGGAAGCGTCGTCGCTTCTGACTGAGATGGAGTGATCTCGAGACTGTTATCTCTCGCGATGGGGAATCAGAACTCAGCGTCCGCCAGAGGCAGTCATTGCCAGGTGAAAAGAGGCAGAGAAAAAGAAAGAGGAGGAGTTGCCAGGTGGAAAGAGGCAAAGAAAAAGAAAGAGGAAGAGGAGGAGGAGGAGGAGGAGTTGCAAGGTGAAAAGAGGCAAAGAAAAAGAAAGAGGAAGAGGAGGAGGAGGAGGAGGAGTTGCCAGGTGAAAAGAGGCAAAGAAAAAGAAAGAGGAGGAGGATTAGGAGGAGGAGGAGGAGGGTGCAGTGTGTCTGAGAGACTCAACAGAAGATTGAATGGGGTGGCGAAGATCGTGTGTGATAGCGGAGAGGGAGGCTAGTATCATGCACTATAATGTTTTAGTGTAGGGTTAATGTGGTTGAGGGGAGCCCATGTGAGATAAACTGTGGCCCTCAAGGCACAGTCATTACGTGACACGCTACAGCCAGACAGGCAAAGTATAACATTAACACCAGACTTAATACCTATAAGACGTCCCCGTTTTACGTCAGGGTATCATTCTCTTCGGTCACATGGAGGGAGAGAAGAAAGCGAGATGCTGGCCAAAAGATTCCACTTTATAACAGAGCTCATATACCCACGGGCCTCAGGGTTCCCCCGGGGGCGTGGCGTCCTTCGAGTATCAAGCGTGCAACAATATCCGGCAGAAGGCGGGGTGGGCTGGCGGGGGCAGGAGGCGACCTACTCAAGCGGCTGCAGCGGCGGCCGAGATCCTCAAGTTGAAAGAGGAAGAGAAGAGGAGTGGGAGGGAGTGAGGGTGGTATGGGCTGGCTGGCTGGCTGGCATGACCAGTGACCCATATTATGATGATAAGGGTGGCTTTAGCTTGTCCGGGGAGTCGGTAGGACCAGGAGGAAGATAGTGCTATTCTGATCCGCTGGGACACCCAATCACCTTTTTTAGATAAATACTCTAAACTCTGTGTGTGTGTGTGTGTGTGTGTGTGTGTGTGTGTGTGTGTGTGTGTGTGTGTGTGTGTGCGTGTGTGTGTGTGTGTACGATACTTCCATACCCTACCACCACTATTCCCTGGTTCCGCCTATCCGTCCAAAACCATCCCTTGCCCTGCCTAGCCCTCCTCCTGGTCCGTCCGTCAGAGGCCAGGCATAACTCGGCCCCATCGGCAGAATACCAGCGACGACTGATGATGGCCGAGTCTGGGCTATGAAGCCTCCCCCGAAAATCGAACTCACATTAGGGGGACATCTGTCCCACGCATATAATCCTCCCCCTTTTTTTCCTCTCTCTCTCTCTCTCTCTCTCTCTCTCTCTCTCTCTCTCTCTCTCTCTCTCTCTCTCTCTCTCTCTCTCTCTCTAAGGCCAGCACTTCAGCTCCAACCTTTCAGTCCCCCATGCATACAACCCACCTCAGACATAACACTGAACAACGAACACCTCGCACGACTCTATTCCTTCGCAACTTCAAAGTTCCCTGCCGTGAGCGATATGCGATAGCTCTACCATTGGGTAAAGTCTAACCATAAGTACACTCGTAAGTAAATATTCTCAAACACACACACACACACACACACACACACACACACACACACACACACACACACAGACAAACTTGCCAAAGAAAAAAAAATGAGAAGGACCAACATTATATGAGAGTAGTGAATGAATGGAATAAATTGAATGAGGAAGTTCTGAATGTGGAGAGCATGCATTAGCGTGGAAAGTTTGTCTTTCCGGGGTGGGTGCAGGAATATTCATGAGTCTCTGCTCAAAGTCTCCAGAGGATGGGGGGGGTTGCATCTTCGGCATGGGAGGGGGAGGGGGGAGATGGGGGGGGGGGGGGGGCTTGCGATATCCTGAAGTGATGTTGGTTACGTTGGAGAGATGGGTGGTGTCCAGAACACACGGGAGAAAGTGTAACACGTCACTGCCGCGGGAGTGGAGTTTCTCATGGTTGTACATCTGGTGGATTGGCGTTTAAATTTAAGTCTGAGTTGTGGTGGGGAGAGCGGCTGCTAAAACCCCACTCCATCATATATATATATATCGCCATCGGAAACTACACTCCCTAGGCATGAGGGGGGGAGGTTATAATTTTCCTTTTGCGCTCTGTTCCCACCCACAGACCTATCTAAAATACACATATTATATGTACCGGTGCATCTGCTTAGACGCGATAGGGCTTCCAACAATACAGACTGTGGATGACGTATGGTGTTCTCACCAGCCCGGCATCAAAGGGAATCCCTGGGAAAGGTGAATATTTAGCGAGACAAAGAACCTCCGTTTGGATTATAAATGATTCTTTTCACAAGCGGCTTTATGTGATTCCAGCTCTGTGTCTCTTTATGGTCCGCTCTGAAAGTTTCATTCTCCGCTCTATAACAAACACACACACACACACACACACACACACACACACACATACGTTGGCCCATGCGCTCAAATGTTTATGTACATATGCCTGCAGCGAACAGTAATTCCACACAAACAGGTTTACGTCGTATGTGTGTGTGTGTGTGTGTGTGTGTGTGTGTGTGTGTGTGTATATATGTGTGTGCGTGGGTGATTGTGTGAGTGTGTGTGTGATTAATATTTGTGTATCAAGGGGAAGGAGCTTTATACTCCATGTTGGCCACGTCTCACAACGTTGTACACATAAAATGCCTAAATCTTATGCATTTACACATGTATACACAACCCAGCTTACTCCAGGTACCCATTCACAGGGTAGCCCCACAGAGGAGGATGAAAAGCTAGGCTGATTGTGAGCTGGCTGGCTGCCCTTTTCCCGCACCAGAAACCTGGCATGTTAGAGTAGTGGGTAGCAACGCTAACCACTATGTATGTGAGTGGTGTTAAGTGAGCTGGTGGTGTTGTGTGTTACGTATGTTGTTACTTATACGGGGAGAGGGAGGGGGGGGGGTTCCATTCGTGGAGCACCGTGCTCCGTGGTGGTGGTGGTGGCATTCACTTGCTCCTCGCTAAGCCTAACCTCTCGGGTCCACAAATCTTTTGCTGGAGAGAGATGCTTTCTCACGTTCCCCCAGAACACTCCCCTTACCCAGTTTCCAGCTGTGCCCTCTTGTCCTGGACTCTCTTCTAGTATCTTAAGACCTGTTCCAGGCTAACGCCGTCATGGACTCGTATGTGATGTCTCTAACTCTTCCTTCTCCTCAAACTGAGAAGTTTAAAGATGCCACTATTCCCTGTTCATTCACATTCTCGATGCGTTCCTCTGGACGTTCTCCAGCCATTCTTGTGTGGGTCTTCGCAGGAGGACACCAGACCAGACTGTCGCAGTATTCTTCTACCTCAGGGCGAATAAACGTCGTAAACGTCTAACCAAACATCTTAAAGTCCAAGACCTTACGGGCAATTTTCTCACTGGGTAAAATACAATTTTCCTCCTTCACGACCCTTCTTACGTGCTCTTACGGTGACAAGGCTGACGCAAAGTCAACTCATGGGTCCCTCTCACCACGTAACTCTGGTAGATTATTACCCTCCAAGATGTAGTAATCATAGCCTGGTCTGCCTGAACCATTTTCTGACCACCAAAAGTTTTAAACTTTTCCAAGGTTACGTTACATAAGCAGCTGTGTGCTCCCGTGCCAGAGGATGTGTTGGCGTGTACGTAGGCTACATCTGCTCGCGTGTGGTGAACTTGTGTGGCGGAGGTATCTGTGGCGGGAGTTGATGTGTGGTGACGGTGGTGGTGGTGCGGTTCTCGAATGACGAGTCAGTCAACGAGGGATAGTGAGAAGGAGGGTACGGATCAGAAGCTGGGGAGATCAATGTTTATATCTGGAAACTTGGCCCAGTTCTCCTCTCTTGAGATAAACAAGTGAAATTTATCCGCTGGCTGCTGCGTCGTCTCCTGTACAGCAGCGGTGGTTCGAGGATCCTTCTCCACACGGAGGCATCAGAAAGACATCCCTGGCAAAAAAAAAACAATGGCACACGTCAGCATACCTGCACCAAACATCGTGACACTCTACAACTCTTCCGTCTCACCACTTTCCCTTCCCTGTTCCACCCATCATTTCTCCCCTCCTAAACAGAAAATGATAAAACAAAAACTGAGATATCTGCTAACATCTAATTTGTGGTAGAAACAGGACAATGAAGCGAAGGGCACCTCCCCAACCATCTCTCGCTGTGGCTCAACTGCAATCAAGTGGGGGGGGAGGGAAATGAAAAGATACACCACATAGTAATGAGCAACAATACTGCCATGAACGCCGCCATGGGAAAATTTGTTGACGTGATCTCTGAAAACCACGGCGGATCCCTGACGTCTCGGCCAGGACCACGCGGGCCACCACCCCTCCCTAATCTACATACGGAGAAAAATGAGCGTCTGGAGGATGGACCTCCCCGGCGAGACGCCACCGAGGCTTCTGGGGTAATTAATAAAGGGACACGACAGGGGGTCGTGACGATAGATGGGGCTGCCCAAGGCCACTCATGCCCCTGCTTTATCTCCATCACTTCTTAACGACGAGGATCCCCCCCCCCCCCCAGCAGGAGGCACCCGTGTGTGTATGTGTGTGTGTGTGTGTGTGTGTGTGTGTGTGTGTGTGTGTGTGTGTGTGTGTGTGTGTGTGTGCACGCGCGAATAGTGTGACAATGTACACTCTGTAACGCTAGTAACCATTCGATTTGCACGCTATGCTCAGTTGCTGAATGAGATGTACACACAGTCACTCTTGCAATCCCCTCCTCCTCCCCAGGTCAAAAAATAAAGGTTCGTCATGCATTCCGTTGGCATGAACAGATGGGACGAACATCCTTAGGACTTTAGGGCTCACTGTATCCAATCCTTAGGTCCGTTCATTTCCCTTCCCTCCCACTACTGACCATCAGAGATCCCCACTGATCTGGTGTCGGCCATTCGTTCTACGCAGACACGTTACCTTGACAAGAGCTCAACAACAGATACCAGATCTCATCGTGTTAACAGCTGGGCTTTCGCGTATGATCTCTCCTAATTCCCTTCACATTATTTCCTTCATCTGTTCTCTTTATTAATGCTGCAGTATGCAGGATGTTCGTCTCGCAACCGATTAACGTTTAACAAGATCTCCCCGAGGTCTTAAGAGCTTTACATCTGTACATAAAAGGAGGGACAATGTTCACTCCCCCACAGCAACCTCCCCGTCACAAACGAGTCTACCCACAGTGAAACCTCCTGACTCGTACTATCTCGCCGCCACTGCACCTCTGCAGTCTTCCCCACACACCCCGACCACAGCAACCGTTCGCCACACACTAGTACTGCCCACAGCAACCCTCCGCCTCTCCACCGCAACACATGTGGTGGCGGTTGCGAGTGGCAACAGCCGCAAAGGAGACAGTCGACTACTACCAAGCCTGTGCCGTCTAAGCCGCCAGATTTGTGTGTTAGTGATGGGGCTCATCCCTCACCCACCTCCGGCAGTAGGAAGAGCAAGAGCAGGAGGGATGAGCCTTTACTCCTCCTCATTTGGACAAATGAGGACTGACGAGTGGCGCTTGTGATGAAATGGCACCTAACTGGGTTCTCACATGCTGTGAGCTGGAGATTAATCATTACTTCACCCGCTGAAGTAATTAGCAGGCCACCTCTTATATATATATATATATATATATATATATATATATATATATATATATATATATATATATATATATCCTTGTGAATGGTGCATGATATTGTTAAAGCAACGGGTCGTTCAACATGTTCCAGGTCGGGTGTACTACCTCGGCCTAACTCAGGGGCCACATCCCGCGGAACGCGACCTTGATTACATCAACACAGAGACCTATGTGGGAGGACACCGCCGGACCCTGCAGGCTCTCGCTCGCTCAGGACCTAACGAGGCGAAGAGTCGCCAGCACGTTCCGGCCCGAAGCTCAAAACACGGCTTGGTCGGCCACTCACTGTAGCTTGGGGAAAACTCGATTCGCCCGCTTGTTTCAAGGAGGAGGAGGAGGGGGAGGAGGAGGAGGAGGAGGAGAGGAGGAAAAGGAAAAGGATTTTGCCAGGTGAAAAAAAGGCAAAAAAAAAAGGAAAGGGGAAAGGGGGAAGGGGGAGGAGGGGGAGGGTGCGTGTGTCTGAGAGACTAAAACAGAAGATTGAATGGGGTGGCGAAGATCGGGGGTGTGATAGGGGAGGGGGAGGCTAGTATCAGCACTATAAGTTTTGGGGTGTGGGGTTAATGTGGTTGGGGGGAGCCCATGTGGATAAACTGTGGCCCTCAAGGCACAGCCCCTTTACGTGACACGCTACAGCCAGACGGGCCAAAGTATAACATTAACACCAGATTTAATCCTATAAGACTTTCCCCTTTTTACGTCGGGGTATCATTCCCCCTTGGGCCCACATGGGGGGAGAAAAGGGAAAGCGGGGATGCTGGCCCCAAAAGTTTTCCAAACTTTAAAACAGAGCCATATCCCCAACGGGCCTCGGGGTTCCCCCGGGGGGCGTGGCGCCCTTCGAGTATAAAGGGCGTGCAAAATACCGGGCGGGAAGGCGGGGGTGGGCTGGCGGGGCAGGGGGCCCGACCTCCCAAAAGCGGCTGCAGGGGCGGCCGAGTTTCCTCAATTGAAAGAGGAAGAGAAAAGGAGTGGGAGGGAGTGAGGGTGGAAAGGGCTGGCTGGCTGCTGGAAATGACCAGTGACCCATTTTTATATGATAAGGTGGCTTTAGCTTGTCCGGGGGATCGGTAGGACCAGGGGGAAGATGGCTTTTCTGACCGCTGGGACACCCAATCCCCTTTTTTTTTAGATAAATACCAAAAACTCTGTGGTGTGTGGTTTTGGGGTGTTTTGTGTGTTTTTGTGGGGTGTTGTGGTGGTGTGGGTGCTGTGTGTGTGTGTGTACGATATTTCCATACCCTACCACCACTATTCCCTGGTTCCGCCTACCCGCCCAAAAAAACCATCCCTTCCCTCCCCTACCCTCCTCCTGGCCCCTTTCCTCAAGGCCGGGCCCATAACTGGGCCCCCATGGGCAGAATCCCCGCGACAAAACTAAATAGGGCCGAGTCTGGCTATGAAGCCCCCCCCCGAAAATCGAACTCACATTGGGGGACATTGTCCCACGCATATAATCCCCCCCCTTTTTTTCCTCTCTCTCCCCTCTCTCTCTTTTCCTCCCCCCTCTTTTCCTCTCTCTTTTCTCTCCCCTCTCTCTCTCTCTCTCTCTCTTTTCTCTAAAGGCCAGCCCTTCAGCCCCAAACCCTTTTTCAGCCCCCCCAGCTTTACAACCCACCTCAGACATAACACTGAACAACGAACACCTCGCACGACTCTTTTCCTTCGAAACTTCAAATTCCCTGCCGTGAGCGATATGCGATAGCTTTTACCTTGGGAAAAAATCAAACCATAAGTACACTCGTAAAAAATTTATTCTCAAACACACAAACACACACAACACACACACACACCCACAACACACACACACCACACAGACAAATTTGCCAAAGAAAAAAAAATGAAAGGGAAACCAACATTATATAAGTAGTAAATTAAAGGGAAAAAATTTGAATGAGGAAGTTCTGAATGGGGAGAGCATGCATTACGGGGAAATTTTGTTTTTCCGGGGTGGGTGCGGGGAATTTTTCATGAGCCCTCTGCTCAAAGTCCCCAAAGGGAGGGGGGGGGTTGCATCTTCGGCAGGGGAGGGGGGGGGGGAGAGGGGGGGGGGGGGCTTGCGATACCTAAGTGATTTGGTTACGTTGGGAGAGATGGGTGGTGTCCAAAACACGGGGGAGAAATGTAACACTCACTGCCGGGGGAGTGGAGTTTCTCATGGTTGTACATCTGGTGGATTGGCGTTTAAATTTAAGTCTAAAGGGGGGGGGGAAGCGGCTGCTAAAACCCCACCCACCCATATATAAATAAATCGCCCTCGGAAAAAACACTCCCTAGGGTGAGGGGGGGGGGTTTTATAATTTTCCTTTTGCGCTCTGTTCCCACCCACAGACCTATCTAAAATACACATATTATATGTACCGGTGCATCTGCTTAGACGCGATAGGGCTTCCAACAATACAGACTGTGGATGACGTATGGTGTTCTCACCAGCCCGGCATCAAAGGGAATCCCTGGGAAAGGTGAATATTTAGCGAGACAAAGAACCTCCGTTTGGATTATAAATGATTCTTTTCACAAGCGGCTTTATGTGATTCCAGCTCTGTGTCTCTTTATGGTCCGCTCTGAAAGTTTCATTCTCCGCTCTATAACAAACACACACACACACACACACACACACACACACACACATACGTTGGCCCATGCGCTCAAATGTTTATGTACATATGCCTGCAGCGAACAGTAATTCCACACAAACAGGTTTACGTCGTATGTGTGTGTGTGTGTGTGTGTGTGTGTGTGTGTGTGTGTGTGTGTGTGTGTGTGTGTGTGCGTGGGTGATTGTGTGAGTGTGTGTGTGATTAATATTTGTGTATCAAGGGGAAGGAGCTTTATACTCCATGTTGGCCACGTCTCACAACGTTGTACACATAAAATGCCTAAATCTTATGCATTTACACATGTATACACAACCCAGCTTACTCCAGGTACCCATTCACAGGGTAGCCCCACAGAGGAGGATGAAAAGCTAGGCTGATTGTGAGCTGGCTGGCTGCCCTTTTCCCGCACCAGAAACCTGGCATGTTAGAGTAGTGGGTAGCAACGCTAACCACTATGTATGTGAGTGGTGTTAAGTGAGCTGGTGGTGTTGTGTGTTACGTATGTTGTTACTTATACGGGGAGAGGGAGGGGGGGGGTTCCATTCGTGGAGCACCGTGCTCCGTGGTGGTGGTGGTGGCATTCACTTGCTCCTCGCTAAGCCTAACCTCTCGGGTCCACAAATCTTTTGCTGGAGAGAGATGCTTTCTCACGTTCCCCCAGAACACTCCCCTTACCCAGTTTCCAGCTGTGCCCTCTTGTCCTGGACTCTCTTCTAGTATCTTAAGACCTGTTCCAGGCTAACGCCGTCATGGACTCGTATGTGATGTCTCTAACTCTTCCTTCTCCTCAAACTGAGAAGTTTAAAGATGCCACTATTCCCTGTTCATTCACATTCTCGATGCGTTCCTCTGGACGTTCTCCAGCCATTCTTGTGTGGGTCTTCGCAGGAGGACACCAGACCAGACTGTCGCAGTATTCTTCTACCTCAGGGCGAATAAACGTCGTAAACGTCTAACCAAACATCTTAAAGTCCAAGACCTTACGGGCAATTTTCTCACTGGGTAAAATACAATTTTCCTCCTTCACGACCCTTCTTACGTGCTCTTACGGTGACAAGGCTGACGCAAAGTCAACTCATGGGTCCCTCTCACCACGTAACTCTGGTAGATTATTACCCTCCAAGATGTAGTAATCATAGCCTGGTCTGCCTGAACCATTTTCTGACCACCAAAAGTTTTAAACTTTTCCAAGGTTACGTTACATAAGCAGCTGTGTGCTCCCGTGCCAGAGGATGTGTTGGCGTGTACGTAGGCTACATCTGCTCGCGTGTGGTGAACTTGTGTGGCGGAGGTATCTGTGGCGGGAGTTGATGTGTGGTGACGGTGGTGGTGGTGCGGTTCTCGAATGACGAGTCAGTCAACGAGGGATAGTGAGAAGGAGGGTACGGATCAGAAGCTGGGGAGATCAATGTTTATATCTGGAAACTTGGCCCAGTTCTCCTCTCTTGAGATAAACAAGTGAAATTTATCCGCTGGCTGCTGCGTCGTCTCCTGTACAGCAGCGGTGGTTCGAGGATCCTTCTCCACACGGAGGCATCAGAAAGACATCCCTGGCAAAAAAAAAACAATGGCACACGTCAGCATACCTGCACCAAACATCGTGACACTCTACAACTCTTCCGTCTCACCACTTTCCCTTCCCTGTTCCACCCATCATTTCTCCCCTCCTAAACAGAAAATGATAAAACAAAAACTGAGATATCTGCTAACATCTAATTTGTGGTAGAAACAGGACAATGAAGCGAAGGGCACCTCCCCAACCATCTCTCGCTGTGGCTCAACTGCAATCAAGTGGGGGGGGAGGGAAATGAAAAGATACACCACATAGTAATGAGCAACAATACTGCCATGAACGCCGCCATGGGAAAATTTGTTGACGTGATCTCTGAAAACCACGGCGGATCCCTGACGTCTCGGCCAGGACCACGCGGGCCACCACCCCTCCCTAATCTACATACGGAGAAAAATGAGCGTCTGGAGGATGGACCTCCCCGGCGAGACGCCACCGAGGCTTCTGGGGTAATTAATAAAGGGACACGACAGGGGGTCGTGACGATAGATGGGGCTGCCCAAGGCCACTCATGCCCCTGCTTTATCTCCATCACTTCTTAACGACGAGGATCCCCCCCCCCCCCAGCAGGAGGCACCCGTGTGTGTATGTGTGTGTGTGTGTGTGTGTGTGTGTGTGTGTGTGTGTGTGTGTGTGTGTGTGTGTGTGTGCACGCGCGAATAGTGTGACAATGTACACTCTGTAACGCTAGTAACCATTCGATTTGCACGCTATGCTCAGTTGCTGAATGAGATGTACACACAGTCACTCTTGCAATCCCCTCCTCCTCCCCAGGTCAAAAAATAAAGGTTCGTCATGCATTCCGTTGGCATGAACAGATGGGACGAACATCCTTAGGACTTTAGGGCTCACTGTATCCAATCCTTAGGTCCGTTCATTTCCCTTCCCTCCCACTACTGACCATCAGAGATCCCCACTGATCTGGTGTCGGCCATTCGTTCTACGCAGACACGTTACCTTGACAAGAGCTCAACAACAGATACCAGATCTCATCGTGTTAACAGCTGGGCTTTCGCGTATGATCTCTCCTAATTCCCTTCACATTATTTCCTTCATCTGTTCTCTTTATTAATGCTGCAGTATGCAGGATGTTCGTCTCGCAACCGATTAACGTTTAACAAGATCTCCCCGAGGTCTTAAGAGCTTTACATCTGTACATAAAAGGAGGGACAATGTTCACTCCCCCACAGCAACCTCCCCGTCACAAACGAGTCTACCCACAGTGAAACCTCCTGACTCGTACTATCTCGCCGCCACTGCACCTCTGCAGTCTTCCCCACACACCCCGACCACAGCAACCGTTCGCCACACACTAGTACTGCCCACAGCAACCCTCCGCCTCTCCACCGCAACACATGTGGTGGCGGTTGCGAGTGGCAACAGCCGCAAAGGAGACAGTCGACTACTACCAAGCCTGTGCCGTCTAAGCCGCCAGATTTGTGTGTTAGTGATGGGGCTCATCCCTCACCCACCTCCGGCAGTAGGAAGAGCAAGAGCAGGAGGGATGAGCCTTTACTCCTCCTCATTTGGACAAATGAGGACTGACGAGTGGCGCTTGTGATGAAATGGCACCTAACTGGGTTCTCACATGCTGTGAGCTGGAGATTAATCATTACTTCACCCGCTGAAGTAATTAGCAGGCCACCTCTTATATATATATATATATATATATATATATATATATATATATATATATATATATATATATATCCTTGTGAATGGTGCATGATATTGTTAAAGCAACGGGTCGTTCAACATGTTCCAGGTCGGGTGTACTACCTCGGCCTAACTCAGGGGCCACATCCCGCGGAACGCGACCTTGATTACATCAACACAGAGACCTATGTGGGAGGACACCGCCGGACCCTGCAGGCTCTCGCTCGCTCAGGACCTAACGAGGCGAAGAGTCGCCAGCACGTTCCGGCCCGAAGCTCAAAACACGGCTTGGTCGGCCACTCACTGTAGCTTGGGGAAAACTCGATTCGCCCGCTTGTTTCAAGGAGGAGGAGGAGGGGGAGGAGGAGGAGGAGGAGGAGGAAGAGGAGGAGGAGGAACAAAACATTTCGAAAGCAGGTAGCGCAACACGAGATGATGTAGTTCGTCCTCATATCATCTGCCTGGAATACGATACTTCAGGTCCTACACATATTTCAAAGAGGGAAGGATATATATATATATATATATATATATATATATATATATATATATATATATATATATGATATTTTCTCAAAGGCCCAGTCCTCTGTTCTTAACGCTACCTCGCTAACGCGGGAAATGGAGAATAGTATGAAAGAAAGAAAGAATATACGTATTCGGCCCACACTCCTCGATAAGGCCCGAGCCCTTGACAAGCAAGTGTCCTCAAGTCGCCTCCTGGAAATCCTGCCCCATCTTCCTGGATTTTCTCTTCCTGCCACCGTGACACCAGACACCACCATCAGGAGGAGACTACCCTCCTCCCCCACCAGGTCCTCGTCGAGGGCTTGTGGCTAACACCTGCAGGGCGTCTGGGCTGCCTGGGAAACACTGCAATATGATCTCCCACACTTTACCCAAAGACGAGGTCAAGGTACGAAGACAGCGGCAGCAACCGGAGACCCTCCCTCCCTGAGGGGTCTGGCTAGTGCATCTGAGGCGTGGGGTCTGCGTGAAGACGATAAGGAGGAGCACAAATATAACAGACCCTCGTTTGAGTGTCTAGTGTACATAATCACCAACCGAAGGTCTATGGAACCAACACCTGACGTCTTTGATCTGGGACAGAGCTGTGTACCGGGGTGAAGTCTAAAACAGACAGCGGTGAAAAAGGAGACAAAGACACTCGCCACAGGTTCGTAACCTACCAGAACACACTAGTAAAGACGATGTATGAGAAGCTTCCTCCTTACCCAGACGAGGACTCTCATGACGGCAAATGCACAGCCCCACAACCACTTGCTTAAGGCGTCTGCTCATGTGTGCCGTCAGGGACTTAGGATACGACTCTTTCACTGAAGAAAATATATCTGCCAACCATAACAGTTCCAGTCTTTGCTTCCGTCCGCGTGTGGCTGCTCCCCCAACAGCAGGCAGCAGAGATCTTTTCTGACGCCAGCGGAAGTTGGTTCATTACGTGACATGAGCGGAACTACTTCAGAAAAGTGTGCGCACCGCTGATCATTGGTTTAATTTCTGAGTATCTGAGGAGGAGTTTCCTCAGCATTCACCACTGGAGTGACAAACGATTCTCTCCACCACATTATCCACCAGTGATAGATGATTCTCTCCACCACATTATCCACCAGTGATAGATGATTCTCTCCACCACATTATCCACCAGTGATAGATGATTCTCTCCACCACATTATCCACCAGTGATAGATGATTCTCTCCACCACATTATCCACCAGTGATAGATGATTCTCTCCACCACATTATCCACCAGTGATAGATGATTCTCTCCACCACATTCTCCACCAGTTACAAATGATTCCCTCAACCACATTCTCCATTAGTGACGCATAATTTTCTCCTACACTCGCCATCACAATGAAAGGAAGCCATGAGTTCCTTTAACAGCGTCGACCACACAGGGAAAGGATTAGTTTTCCATTTCTCTCTCTCTCTCTCTCTCTCTCTCTCTCTCTCTCTCTCTCTCTGTAAAAAGGTTGCACTCTGGTAAGTCCAGTGATTTCTTAAAGTGAAATTTGAAATTCATTTGCATCCGTTGGATCTGGTCTCATTTTCATAGTAGTTTATACGCGCGCGCGCGCGCGCGCGCGTGTGTGTGTGTGTGTGTGTGTGTGTGTGTGTGTGTGTGTGTTTGAGCGGACTCCGCCCACAAATGGTTACACCGCTGTATCATCGTCCACGGACAAAACGAATTCCGGCCTTGTCGAAGAACGTCTTTCTTTGAGGGATACCATCATTTCCCTGCTCCTGCGTGCAGGGCAACCAGGACACCAGCTGAAGGCTCCCCAGACAGCTTGGTCCTGGGGTTGTAAAATTATCATCTAATAATATCAAGGTGTATATACTTATTTGTACTGTATGATGAGGGAGTTTTACACCCGTGGGGACCCTACCTCTAAAGCTGTATGATGTGTATTGATATATAATGGAGGTACCGCAGGATGTAGAAGTGTATGATGCAGATGCAGTGGATTACAAGTGTTGCTCCTTCTCTCTCCCCCCACTACCACAGATGGCGCGGACCGGGGTGTTGGTCGTGGTGGTGGCGCTAGTGGTGCTCGCAGCCGCCCTCACCCAAGCCCGTTACCTTCCAACCAGGGCCGACGACGCGCGCCTCGAAGAGATCAGAGAACTCCTCAGAGAGGTCAGTCACCCAGCCCATCCGGGATGTGTACCACCGGTTACGTACGTGTTTCACTCTTGATGTCCTTGTGTTCATTACTGTAGTAATAACAAGACCTGACTAAAATGGGAATCACAAATAATTTAGTTGATGCCAAACATGTGTATGTTTAAAAATATCTCGCTCTGTTAACAGTGGTAGTAAGGGATCAACCGGGAAAGTATTGGAACCTTTAACTACCCTTGTCCCCAATGATAGACTTAACTCTCTTTTTCCCCTCATTCGTGTCACCAACATTCCACTGTCTCGCTCGTAACTTTCCTTCCGTTGAGCATCATTTACCTGGTACCTCCCTTATGATAGAGACGAATGCAAACAGCAATAGACCTTTCCTCCACACGACAACAAAGGTCGTGCTGATTCATCCTTTCCATGTCACTGAACTATGACCTTGAGTCCTTGCCTCCGCTTCAGAGATGGAAGTCTGCGCTCCTCCGCGATTCTTGAGTCCCTAGACTCTAACATCAGACTGTTTATTTCTCTCACAACTCCCACTATTTTCCCATTCTTCTGCCCTCCGCTCTTCGAGGTCCAACACTCCTAAAATATTCTTCGACTATCGTCATTTTCGTCACGAGGGCGTTGACATCCCCAAGCTGATCACCCCCCCCCCAAAAAAAAATTACAATATATACACCACTAAAACAACGGTTGAACCCCTCCAATGCAGATGGCTGGACGGACTGAAACACCTCATGTTTTCCCATCTTCAAATGATCTGCGACAAATTACCAACCACTTATTGCATCAGGAGCCACGCTCTGGCTGTCCCTGGGAACTAATACCACGGCAGGAAAAAAGAAATCTGAGGCTTTGACCTGCCAGAGGGTAGAGCAGGGGGCGGGAGAGGCAATATCAGCGTGCGAGAATCCTTCGTCCTCTTGTCCTCTTGTTTGCCTTGGACTTCGAAGGCCCCAGGGACGCGTCCGCCTCCACTGTCCATTTCAGAAGGCGTGCCTCACATACGGACACACACACACACACACCCGCAGGCTACTGAGAGCTCCCGCAGGAAACAAGAGTAAAATATTGCACGTTGGAGGTCGCGGGGAGGGAGATGAACCAGCAAGAAACAAATACATACTGTGGTTGAGGCCCGAGGGAGGGAGAGAGAGAGACCGCTATTCATCTTGATTTCTATTTGATTACCTCGGTAAGTACGGCCGGAAACCCCCTCAGATATCTCAGGCTTGGAAAGCCACCGAAGATGATACACCCGTAAATCATATAATAATAATAATAATGGAGACAAAAAATATATATATATATATTAAGGAGAAAGTTGATTCCGGGGGAGGAGTGACAAAGAGCGTCGTGGGGAGAGATCCTGTGGTGTCTTATCACACTGGGAGCCCGGGCGAGGCCGTCGGTGGCTGGCTGGAAGCAAGTTACAGGGATAAACTAAATTGTCTGTAGCAGAGCCAGACGAGGGAGGCCACGGTCCTGGACACATACTTGGCCAGGCCCCCCTTACCATAGCCAGACCAGGCTAGGCTAACCACGCATCCATCAGATGAAAGGACACTTCTTACTCAAGTCAGGCTCATATATATATATATATATATATATATATATATATATATATATATATATATATATATATACATATGTAAAAGTTAACACGAAACATGCATCCATCAATAAACTCAGAGTAAACATGATAACGCTATTTTACTTTTATTGGTCGTTTAACTTCTACGAAATATCTTATCCTGAGTTACATTTGGAAAACTCGGGGTGTAAGTGGTCTTCTTGCTTTGGTGAATAATTTGAAAATGTCTGAATTATCTCCAAGTTAAATCAGCCCTTTTCTCTTCAAGGTAAAACGCCATAATATCATCAAAGTTTGCATGCCTAGTTATCACATCAGCGCCAACCGTAGACGGAAGTGGACCCGCATAGATCTATTCCAAGGAAAAGTTTGAAAATACTTGGTCATCGATAACTCTTATTGGAAACTATTATCAGTTTATTTCAAAAATAAAAGGATAAAACGGAATAGGTGGGGACAGAAGTCCTCGAGCGCTATCTCCCACTCCATAGTGATCAAGAAGGCCATTTGAGGCCTAAGTTAGAAGGCCAAACCACAGTAACTGGTCTTCCCGCATATTACAGCAGGTCAAGGGAATGGGTTTCAGAGAACAAGGTCAACAAATGGTCTCCAACACTTATGGGGGCCTGACGGAGCAACCCAAACACCTTAACAGTTAAGGAAGATAAAATAAACTAGCATTATATATATAGCGACTGGTAGAACTTAAGACTCATTCTCTCATTATCTGAATTCTTAATATATCACTGAATAGAACTAAATCGGTCTATAACTGTAAGTTGCCGTCTCACAACTTCGACTGGAGTGCATATGACGAACAATTCATCACTAAATCTGACTGAAACAAGAATCAGCGTTCTACGGGTTCACTTATTCTACTCGCAAACTATTTTCAAAACTTACAAAAACTATTCCTTATTTCTATTGCTTACAAAACGTGAACATTGTACAGAATAAACTATACCTACTGGACATTCGTATAAGCCTGTGGTCACCCAGCCTGCTCAACTGCGAAGCCAGTTTAAGACCCTTGACGTCCCCCATGCAGATACGGTCCTCGCATGGTGGCGCGCCTCTTCATACCGAAACTTAACAATGAGGATTTTCACACACCTGATTCAGTGACCTACCCTAGGATTAACCCACTACATTCCTGAGAAATAAGTGAAATTATCAACGGAGACACCTACAGTACAGGAGACTCGGAGAAACGCTCAGAATGGAATGTATAAAAGCGATCGGAGAGAGAGGAGCCAGCCGGCTGGGTGCAGTTTATGTATGGCGCGCGGCGGTTGGCGTGATCCCCTGCCCGTGCTGCAGCACACGCAAGCTAGGCTTCCCTCGACCGCTTCACAAGGCCAACCACCACCGACCATCTCCCGGCCTCCTCTCGATCGAACAAGCTTTCTCTCGATTTTCGCCCTGCTTAATATCATCCCTGCCCGACACAGCGAGGAAAAATTTAGCAACATGAAGTTCAAATAACTGAGTGTGAGTGTAAGTCGCACTCGTACACTGAGTTGCTGATTCGTACGTCTCCCATTCGGTCTGGTAAGCCATGTAATTCGCTTTATCATTTTCCATTTTCGATATAACGATCGAGTATTATCTACCAAAATATATGCTCTATACGACCACTCATCGAGCCTGTAGCCTGAATATTCAAATCTGTGGCGGATACGGTGATATGGAAAAATTAGTCAACTTATAACTTTCATCAAACGAAAGTCTTTGCCGTCTGCAAATATTCTTAACTTTTATCGATAATTCCTATATAAACGGAAGGTATTTTCTCCATAGGATTTAAGGCTTAACACAATCGCATTTAGCGAAGACGGAGAATACATATAGGTGTCCTGCGTAATGTGAATGAAGAATAGTCCTCGCACTTGCTAGCTCTCCTAAGAACAGTCAATTGTGTCGTTGAAACTCTGGCTGTGCAAGCGGGTGGCCTTAGGCGACCTCACTAACTTTTCTGAGAGAGACCACCTCCTCACCGGCACAACTGTTAGTCTGATCCGGACTCCGTGGTAGTTGTTGACGAGGGGCGTTTGGCGTCATGGAGGCGGGAATGCGCCACAGGAAGTATGGGGTGTTCACGCGCACACACACACACACACACACACACACACACACACACATACACATACTAAGTACATAACAGCCTCGTTAAAGTCAGGACCTTGAGTACGGTGCCTGATATTTCTCCATTCTTGCAGATCCTGGAGCGCACAGCTGAAGGAGGAAGCAACAGCAGGGTTAGCAGCACCGGCTACGAGAAACGGTTCCTGTACAAGCGAGCAGTTCCTGAGGGTGGCGCGGCCGAGATGGTGGAACCCCTCGTCAACCTCCCGCAGTAGACTCCTCTGCTTTCTCAGCGAACTCGCTCACCTCTCAACGACAAACACTAACCCTCAGCCGTGTTAACTCATATAAACCCCCTTAAAAAAAAAAAGCTTGGAGTGATGCGACCTCAGCCATAACACAGGATACAGAGGGATACAGTTTTGATTTCAAGTATCAATTAAGAACTAAAACTCTTGACTAACCTGGAAAAGTCCAGTTCATAAATCAATATCTGTCTGTACAGATGATTAGACACGTATGTTAATGTGTTTAGCTCTTTAAGTTCCTTGCTCTCTCAAGCAATTCTACATTCTTCAAGTGTCGTCCTAGACCTGCATACCCTCCCACACACACATACGCGCACGCACGCACCAGCTCCTTCAGTGCTCTTTGTCACCACCCTACCACAAGTGTCTCCCTAACCCCTGTCACTTAAACGTTTCCAGCCCTTCGCCTCCCTCTCATGCCAGCCACAAACACACACAGACACACACACACTCGTCCTCTTCCTCCTCCTTCTCGCACACGTCTAAAACCTCTCTAGTTCTTCTGAATCCTATACCTCTCCCTATGTGCTGGCCTATCTTACACAGTCTCTCCTTTCGCTCACCCTCTCTTTGTTTGCTATTCACCCTACACCATCCTGCCACAGGACGTAACGAATCGAGCGTCTCCGCAGCAACAGAGAACAGAACACCTTTCTTGTACAGAGACAGATAACTCAAAACACCTCTGGACTGGTCCTCACCTCTGTTCACCTGACCATCCCGAACCTGTGGTTGCACGGTTACCTCGTCTACCACAAGGTTCACGGTGCGTTAAGAGTTGTCCCTGTGGCTTCCGGCAGTTGGGGTATTGAACTAACCAAAAGCTTCCCCTCCTTATGTTCTGATATCTCAATGTATAACAGTGATATATGAATATGAATTACACGTATATGTAAACACGAAGAAAAACCTAACCTGATGTTGCTTGTTAACTGTCCTCTGTGTCTCTTTCAAAGGTAATGCATCCTCGAGGGAGCAAATTCAATGTGTGTGTATGTCTGTGTACATCCTGTAAACTCCAAAGGTTGTTTGCCGTGACCCTGGGGGCCACTCACTCCTTGTGGGCCCTTGTCGGCCTCCATACATTTCATTGCAGCTCCTCGTTCAAAGACGGTGGGTTTGCCGACCCTCTCTCGTGCCTCCGGACCAACGTATATTTTTCAGACCTTCAGTCCTGTGAGCCACGAGGCACTAGGTATGAGGAAGAGTTTTGGTCGCTTTCAGAAAGACTGATGAAAAAAAAAAGAATAAAGATGGTTAACTGAGGATATTTTTCATGGGAGAAGTATCGGTAACGAAGGAGCTGCAAATGAATCGTGAATCATCTATAAAATAAAGTTATATGTGTTGACAAGACTATATTTTTTTTCCCACCCTCTTTGGTTGTTGGGGGGGCCAGGAGTGAAGTTGGGCGGCAGGAAAGCGGGCTCTCCCTCACAGTATCACGCAGGTAATGGCTCAAAGTGTTCTGTACAGTCAAGCATAAGCCATCCAGTGTCCTCTACAGATGTTCCCAAGTGTGGTGTGGTGTACAGGTGTCAATACAGGCGTCAACACCGTTCCCCACTGCCGTAACACGAGGCACGCCACGTGCCCCCTCTTCATGGCAAGGTGTACGGTGCCGAGTGTAATAATGCTGTACGCCAACGCCTCTTCCTGTACACTGTACACCCTGCTCTGTTCTCTACCCATTAATGATCATAATAAATTTTCTCAGGCTGGATAACCTGGCTTTTCCTTTCCCCTCCCTTGTTAAACGTGAGAAGTACCAAACGAACGTAACCTAGTTAGGTCTAATGACCCTTAAAGCCCCATTTTCTCACTATTTCTTTCTAAGCCTCATCACTTTCCTGTTTGGTGTCTGCTACCATTAAATCCACCACTTGTCATCATAATCAGATTATCACCGCAACATTTGAAATTCTTTTGAAACCTTACATGATATACAAATGGCCTCGTCTGCCTCTAGGAAACTGGGAGTTGTGCTTGTATGACGAAGATACCTCTATTCTGAACGGCTGCTTCTATTAAACAAAGGAATGGCTCGTCCTTGCAGAGCGAATTACCCTCACAACTCTGAAGTTGCCAGCTCTACGTACTGAACAGCAAAGTCGACTTACCATCTCTCTCAAAGTGACCTCAAAACCTAACCCACTTGCCACAATGCTAGCTGCTTTTCCCTCTACGATAAATATTACTTTGGCTTATAAAAGACATATATGTATACTTTATGATCATGGTAATATTCATGGTAAAAAAGATATAGTTATAATGTCATTGGTAATAGCTTTGTGGCAGTATAAATCAACGTAGCGAGCGAAGCAGGAGGAGTAGAGAGGAACAACGTAAAATAATGATGGGTTCCCCCGCTCCGGGTCCGTAAACTGTCAGCATGTCCACTCCCACACACCACTCCGTCACTCCGACTACCACTCCAGCAGACACAGGCGAGGGCTGGAGCGGCAGGGAAGATCCATCGTGTGTGTGTGTGTGTGTGTGTGTGTGTGTGTGTGTGTGTGTGTGTGTGTGTTTATGTCTGCTTGTGGAGACTTAACAAGACGAGAAAGACTTCTGGGGATCTGCATCGTGACGCACTGTATTATACCCAGCTCCCTGCTGTGGACTGGTTTTACCTCCCTCCTCCTCCTCCTCCTCTTCTTCGTGACCTTCTGCCACGGTCAGCGTTACCGGAAGGTCTCATTTCGACGTCTTTCAGGTCGTCAAACGGCCCATGAGGCGAGGTTTCAAGTTCCGTCACGAACGAAGGCGATGGGTGATTGATTAGAAAAACAGAGAGAGAAAAAAAAACAGACTCCACGGAACAGTGTGAGGAGGGATGAGACGGAGCACTTACGAGAACTTACGACGAGTTTTTGAGAGAGAGAGAGAGAGAGAGAGAGAGAGAGAGAGAGAGAGAGAGAGAGAGAGAGAGAGAGAGAGAGAGAGAGAGAGAGAGAGAGAGAGAGAGAGAGAGAGAGAGAGAGAGAGAGAGAGAGAGAGAGAGAGAGAGAGAGAGAGAGCATATCTCAAACTCCTATCATCATCAGGATATCGACAGGACTCCCAGCTCAACAGCAAAGGAAAAGCCAACCTCACTTTCCCGTCTTTAAATAACCAGGTTATCAGTTGTTCAGGACGATTGAATATGAAGACTATATCTATCTAAAAAAAAAAAAAAAGATCTACATAGAATTATGTATTTTGCCTTGCCCTTATAAGTCACCAGCAAGCTTGGACCATAAAGGTCACTTCGATCGCGAATGTCAACTGATCTACGACGAGTTATGAGCCATCAAGGATAATGTCAGGTGACCTATGCAGGAGGTGACCCATGACGTGTTGTCTGACACCCTCAAGGACAAACCCCAGTTCAAAAGATCACGAGTCCGTCAGCTCGTGTGGACGACTCTCCTTCACGTGCTCTTCTCGAGGTCAGACACACTCTGGCTTGCCGTCTGATATGTTTACCAATTTCGGAGACACGCACGAAGACAGATTTCCATCTGGCCTCCTTGACTGACAATACGTTCCTCATGAGAGAGAAATGAGGTGTATGAGGGACCTCCACGAGACATGTGTTGGGACGAAGCTTCCTCACAAAACATATACAGATGTAACTGAAATGTACATATATGGGCTACACAACCATCTTTAACGGTGAATGGATTTGAATGGATATAAGATGAAGCGAAAAACATTCGGCGTACATCTGATCACTCAGATGCAGACTACACTCTCCAAATGGATATTCAGAATATCCTCAAGAACTTCCATCAAAGATTCGCCAGACATTATTAGCCTGGCGCTGCCTTCTGCCTTCTGAGCGGACTTTGTCTTTACGACGCTGATCCTCTTTAACTGCACAGCCGTTAGCCCCATACCAGCTGAAGGTAGAGTATCAAGCCTCGGGACCTATAATCTGTATTAGTACTGGGAAAGATGATCATATCGCTAATGAACGCTTGGTGCAGAGGAAGAAATCATCGAATTCGAGGAATGGAAGGCAAGCGTTATCAAACTTCCTCAACCTCTAAGAAAAACATATAAACTTCAGGTCAACAGCGTCTCAACACAAACCTAAGAAAGTTTAGAAGAATGTAACCTTTGAAAATGTCTCAATAAATCCCAACACGTTGCTCTACCAACTCCTGTATGAGAAACAGCGACACAAGTTAATTCCAAGAGGATTTCTGTCAGATAACGAGCTGCCTCACTTTGGCAAAAAGGAAATGTGTAAAATCGTCTTCAAACTCACACTTGCATTCTGCAAATTTATCCAACGAAAAATCAGGAGCAAAAACAGGTGATATATTCTCCTGGACTGGTTTCTAAAAACTTATTTTCTTTACATATTTCGGGGCCAGGGTAATTTTAAGCAAAAGTCAAGGAGGTGTAATATTTAATTAAGACGAATGGCTTCTCTCGCCATGATAATACAATAACAGATATGGACTTTTTATCTTTTCACGGTTACGAAACTTAGAAAAAAAAAATTCTATCTAGAAATTTTATTTTTTCCACGCTTCAGGGAGGAATGGGGGGGAAAAAAACATAGTCGTCCGTTGTGTCTGCTGCATATAGACCTCTCTGATAATCATGTTCTGACCATAAGATGGCACGCACCAAACAAACACATTTGCAATGATTCAAAAGGCAGTGTGGGTGCTGGTGCTGCTGGCTGAGCAGAAAGGTCAGTACTGATGAAACCCTTGCCTCACCGTATCCTCCAGATGGAAAACGGAGACGGAGATGGTCCCAGGATTCTCTGGAGGTGGCGATCACTGCATCCCACTGTGGAGACGTCAGTATGTAAGCCACAGGAGGTTAATTAAGCGAGGCGGCAGTAGGGAGGAAAAATCACAGACACAAACACGAAACGGCTTTTGAAGCGGTCGCTTATCCTCCTGCTGAGCCCCGAGGAGAGATGGTACAAATCTGAAGCGGTTTATGGTACAGAACTCCTCTGGTTTTAAATATATATATATATATTATATATATATATATATATATATATATATATATATATATATATATATATATATATATATATATATATATATATCATTCTCCCTAGTGTGTGCTACTGTTTGCAATTCTCGGGTGGCTCTTCCTCAGCCTCCCTCTTAGTCAGTGTGCAATCAAGAGCATTCCACCTCTCTTCAACCATCCCTCTCCGTCCAACGGTGCTTTGCTGCCTCTTCTATTCTACAGGTATTACTTCGGCCGCTGCTCCAGCGAACTGTCTCAGAGTGTAACCCGACAAGATGTAGGGTTACACTCAGAGACGGGACGCGACTACCTGCTGATTCCCACTGTGTCTTTTGCGTGGACTGACCACACGAGGACTGGTCGTTACGATACCACCTTTACAAGATATTGTGAGGCTGAGCGATATAACAATCCAGGTATCTTACTTCCGTGAGGGTCATTCCGCTCACTGGTAACATAACGCGACCCACAACAGAAGACACAAGTCCGACTCAAAGTAACATTCAACTTAAACTTGGGAAGCATTTTCCTATAATACTGGGAGGGAGATAACCGTAAGCCAGTGCCCTTATATTTCTGTTCCCTTGTCATACATACTTGACTAATTTCCCGTGGGAGCCATTAAGTCTGTGGGATCACTCCTGTCTAACAGGAATACAAGTTTCCTTTATTCCATGCGGAAGCAAACTGTCAACATGAAACACCACACTGAAGAGCACAGCAACCAGAAAACGTCCGGGGATTTTGTTCTTCATTCCAGGATCATGTGAGTCCTGGATTGATCGGATGGCTAGCGAGTGTGAGTCCTGGATTGAGCGGGTGGCTAGCGAGTGTGAGTCTTGAAGTGAGCGGGTGGCGAGCGAGTGCGAGTCCTGGAATGAGCGAAGGCTTGCGAGTGTGAGTCCTGGAATGAGCGAAGGCTAGCGAGTGTGGGTCTTGGATTGAGAGGGTGGCGAGCGAGTGCGAGTCCTGGAATGAGCGGGTGGCGAGCGAATGTGAGTCCTGGAATGAGCGAGTGGCTAGCGAGTGTGAGGGGGTGGCCACAAGTCTGTGGCTGTGGTGGAGTGGTGTGCCACCACCGCAGCAGGGCCTCCCCAGCCACAGCCACACGTTACGATATCAGGAACACAAACTGTTCTCTGCTCCTCTTGTGACGTTCCATATGTTATCCCAGTATTACAAGCTGCATGTAAATGCGTGTGATCGTACGTGTGGACGTACTGATGTGCCAATTCACAACTGACTATAATGATCATGTCTACGTAATTATGGGTCACGTCATATCTCTCTCTCTCTCTCTCTCTCTCTCTCTCTCTCTCTCTCTCTCTCTCTCTCTCTCTCTCTCTCTCTCTCTCTCTATATATATATATATATATATATATATATATATATATATATATATATATATATATATACATATATATATATATATATATATATATATATATATATATATATATATATATATATATATATATATATATATATATATATATATATAGTTACATATATTCATTTTACGAGTCATACGTGAGGTATACGACACTCGTGTTATCAGTTTATCAGCCAGAATCCCTCTAACTCTCCTGGCAAGACAGGTCATGTTATCAGGAAGGTGAGCAACAACATCCAGCCGACCACACCGTCATGCGCGAGGCATTTCCAGATACCACCTGGCACTGCGCATGACGGGCTGGGGGCCTCCCTGGGGCTGGCTTGTCAGGTAGTCGGCCAGCTGTGAAATGTTCCCCGGGCAGCTGGTGTTCTTATGATGCATGAGATCCTTCTCCTCCTCTTCCTCCTCCTCCTCCGTCACTCACAACTTTTCCAAGCTGTTGCAAGACCCGTGTGTGTGTGTGTGTGTGTGTGTGTGTGTGTGTGTGCGTGTGTGTGTGTGTGTGTGTGTGTGTGTGTGTGACTGTAACTAGAATCCTAATGCTTGCTCTCTCAGTGGATCCAGGACACAACAAGCACAGTAAACATAATACTAGAGAGGCCAGGTGCGGAATATCTCCACCATTAGCGAAAGGCGAGTATCTGGGGGCGGAATATCTCCACCATTAGCGAAAGGCGAGTATCTGGGGGCGGAATATCTCCACCATTAGCGAGAGGCGAGTATCTGGGGGCGGAATATCTCCACCATTAGCGAGGGGCGAGTATCTGGGGGCGGAATATCTCCACCATTAGCGAGAGGCGAGTATCTGGGGGCGGAATATCTCCACCATTAGCGAGAGACGAGTATCTGGGGGCGGAATATCTCCACCATTAGCGAGAGGCGAGTATCTGGGGGCGGAATATCTCCACCATTAGCGAGAGGCGAGTATCTGGGGGCGGAATATCTCCACCATTAGCGAGAGGCGAGTATCTGGGGGCGGAATATCTCCACCATTAGCGACAGGCGAGTATCTGGGCCCTGATGTGGGTGGGTGGGGAGAGCAGCGGCCGCTTGGGAGAGAAACAATAATTCAGACGTGGTCAGTTGCCTGTAAATTGAAACCCTAATGCTCTCTCTCTCTCTCTCTCTCTCTCTCTCTCTCTCTCTCTCTCTCTCTCTCTCTCTCTCTCTCTCTCTCTCTCTCATTGGGGCCACTGCCGTCCAAGTCTGAGGCCCCCGGGGCCAGAACCACGCAAGCATGGGTTTATATATAATTCATGAACACTGGCCTGTCCAGAGTGCATTCTCAGGTTACTGCTTATATAATACACACACAAAGAGATCTCAAACACAGGCAGCTATCTATTATCCTCTCTCTCTCTTCCTCTTTGGGAATGAAGAAACCTGACCCGATTATAAAGGACGGTGAACTCGAACTTTCATTTACGCGAACGGCAGGAAATAAGAGTGTAACAATGAAGGTTATTGAGTTCTCAAAAGAAATTGCCTACATCCATGTATTTCAAAAGGAGATAAACAGCTTAGGTTTATAGTGGTTACAAGTATACGAGGCTCTCAGGACCAAATCATCGTACTTCTGGTCGCTGAGACTAGTGTTTCTAACGGTGTTAGCACCAGCAACCCGCCTCAGTGTGTCTCAGGCTATCTTTAGGGAAAGGATGTTCTATTCTTAATTCTTCCTGGCTGCTACTTCATATTGGTAGGTTTCATTTCTGGACGCCGTATTTCTTCCGCCTTTGCCTCAGCATGGTTGGCTTTTACCTTTTTAAGGAGCAGAAAGCCCGAATTCTCGCCTGTAAGCAAGAAAACGTGGGTACATGAGATTTCCAGGTGCACGATCAGGCGACTGCTTCTTGCAACAACTCATCAGCGCCTCGCCTCATTCAGGAGATCAAGACCCTATGGACCCCGAAATATGGACCTAGAAAACTTCAGGAACCTTGCCAACTCCATGCCCAAACGTCTGCACGAAATAATCGAGGCCAAAAGAGGAATAACAATATACTAAACTAAAAATATAAGCCTCTGAAATCATATGGGGACGCGGACAAGGTGTGGACACTGTGTATACAAGGGAAGGAACAAATCCGAGGAAGGATTCCGAAGGCGAATTGATGTGTATCGTTCACTCAACGTTGTGTCGGTAAACGACGCGGCATTACTCTCAAGGACAGAAATGAATGATGCAAGCTTACTACACCGCATCATGGAAACAGCTACAGCACAATATGTGGCTATAACAGGAGTTTTACCTACGACTGGAATCACGAAGAAATAGCAACCCTAACTCCCCGGACACGAGTACCATGATTTCACTTACTAACACAGACAGGAGGAAGCCCATACTTTACAAGGTCTTACTACAATCTGAGGAAACACAGACTAGGATATATAGACCCCTGGACCTACTACGAAGATACACTGAAGAGCCACAAACATCTGTGTCCCTTATCACCCGGTACCTCTCCGAAAACATCTACTTCTCTAGTATCCGAACACTTAAGTCTTTTACAGTACCGTTTTACTATACAGAATCCGAATCGAAATCCACAAACCTTTTAAGATCTGAACGAGTAATGTTTCAATGGCGGGTTGCTTGCGTTAGCTGATTTTTTTGGACTATGACCCTCGGAAAATGGAAGGTATAAGTGAGGAGGGAGGACAAGGAAAGGTTCCTGGTGTCAATTAAATAAAGTAAAAAGCCTGTCGACCAGCGAGCGTCATACCTTCGTAAACTCTAAGAAACAGGCGACATCAGAACCTGTGAAAAAGGGAAGGAGCTAGAAAGATCAGCAGACGCTGGAGAGAAGCCATCAACCCTGTCATCATAAGAGAACAATTACTGTCAAAAAAAAAGAAAAAAAAAATGAGACAGGGAAGACGACGTGAAGGCGGGCCATGGGGGGAGGGGGGCGCTCTACTGACGTGCACTCTGCCTCCATAAGACCTAATGTGTCTGTGGTAAGAGTACTCGTTGTGTGGAAGGGGCGACGAGTGGCGGTGTGGCTGACGTTGAAGTGGCCTTAATGGTAATGTTGCCTGGCTCTTCCCTCCGACATTAAGACCTGAAATGGCCGGTTAAAATACTGTGTGAGAGAGAGAGAGAGAGAGAGAGAGAGAGAGAGAGAGAGAGAGAGAGAGAGAGAGAGAGAGAGAGAGAGAGAGAGAGAGAGAGAGAGGAAAAAATGAATGAAGGGAAACTGGGAAAGAGAAAGAAAGAAAAAAAAAAAGGAACTCCCGCCAAAAGACACCCACACATTTTCCTCTGTTCATCAGGCCTCCAAAAGCCTCCCATTTTCGCTTCATATAATTTGGAATTAAAATAATAAAAAAAAAAAATGTACCACCACACTACCCTGAGCCAGACTTCCCCCAAGCAACCCTAATGCTGTTGTCTGGGGAATGTTACTACTACGACTACTACTTGTACTACTACTACTACTACTGCTACTGCTACTACTACTACTACTGCTACTACTACTGCTACTACTACTACTACTGCTACTACTGCTGCTACTGCTACTACTGCTGCTACTGCTACTACTACTACTGCTACTGCTACTGCTGCTGCTGCTGACGATGATGATTTCTGCTGATCCTTGCCGCTTGTCTGCTTCTGATGCTGTTGTTTTTGTTGGCTAAAACTGCAGTCTGCGGCCACTGTCTTCTGTTACTTCCCCTTCCCTTGCTGCTGCAGCTCTCTGTCTGTCTCTCTGTCTGTCTGTCTGTCTCTCTGTCTGTCTCTCTGTCTGAAGTTACTGGTCTGCTGACTGTCCGTTCGACGGAGCTGTCTCCTTGTCTCTCTTCAAGCCTCCTGAGCAATACTCTTAGCACCTCCCTTCCCCACCCCACCAGCATTGCTCCTTCCAAATCCCCTCACCCCCTTGCAATAGCCCCGAGTAAATCCTCCAGGCAATGCCCCCTTGGAGTAAAGCCCCGTGAAAATGCCTCGTCAGATCCTTCCCTTATCACAGCCCCATAACAAGCTCCTCGTCGCACAGCCGCCCCAACTGGACGTGGTCGCCTTTGCTCCGCTGAAGTTTTCCGGTCATAAGCACGATATTGGCGCAAGTTAAACACAACCCTCCCTCCCACCCTGGACACCCCACTCTCATCACGCCATACCACCCTACTACACCTACTAAGACTCCCTTCGCGCCGCCTCCCCCCTTCCCCCCCTCCCCGAGTATGTGGTTTGTCTCTAAGCTATCCTACCACACCCCTTCACGTTCGCCTGGAATGGGGGTGGTGAGGAGAGATGCGTTACAGGAGGGATGGGGGATGATGGGTTCAGGGGGGTTGGGGGGGAAACATAGGCAAGGGTTAAAAGAGTAGAGGCCCAGCGGGAGAGGCTGGCAATAATGACGGGAGGAAGGTCACCCGAGCAGGAGAAGCGGACACACCCGCCTCGCCTTACCTGCAGTAATCACCACCAAGCAGGGCCGGAGCCACTCCCAACTTCCCTCCGGCTTAAATAAAGCCCGGGAATTAGACCCCAGGACGTCCGCGTGCAATTCCTGCAGTATGCACAAGACCGTTCCACGACACGACGGGTCACATCAGCGGATCTCGGGAGAGTCGGTTAAAATAAAATTCTCTATACGACAAGAGGTTGGCTGGATGTCCCATGGCGTGACCCACTGACCCGTCAATGGTCCCCTGTGGCTGAGGCACGCCAAAGACCGAGTCCCCAGCAGCGAGCTCACTGGTTCCTAAGTGCCAGCTAATCCCAGGGCCGGGTGTGCAATCCCCCCCCCCCCCCCGGGGGGGCCCCTGCCCGCCAACTCCCTGTCTACAACCCCAACAAGTTTTCCTTTTATCGCTCTGCTGGGACGATGGCTGGCCACACCGATCATCCTCCCCCTTGGTCCTCTTCCGCCCTCTCCCGTGGCACGTAATGGGCGGTGTACCACGTACCTCGCGCCCCAGAGGGCGTGCACCGTGCTTCACCCTCCGTGCTTGCGACTCCCAAGTTCAAACTCCCAAGATCATTTACGCCTTTCCAACCCATCCTCCTCCCACTCCTTCACTACCCTTGCCATTCTGCGTGGCCACCATCAGGACAGCAACCTCTCAGGACATCCCGACCTATTTTCCTCTCACTCTCACCGACTCTCACCCTACTCTCTCTTCTTCCTCGTCCGTTTCCTCCCCGCTCTCCCTTCTCCTCTACCCTGTTGGCTGCACTTCCGTCTATCGCCCAGCTCCCGCACATTTACCAAACACACCATTTCGGTTCCCGGTACTGACCTGACGACTTGTTGCTTCCACAATACACCATTATTAAGGCGACAACAGGTGGGCCTCTGCCACCACCACAGTCTGCTGTTGCTTCCTGCACTCCCACGAGCACGACGGTACGATCCTTCGGCACGAACGTTGAGCAAGACGGTACGACCCTTGAGCACGACACGACGGTACGACCCCTCAGTACGACAGCCTGCCTCAAGATCAGGTTAATGGTTACGTCATGTTACCTCCTCAGGTTAACCTCGAAGGCCGTACCGTCGTGCTCACGTCGTACTGTCGAGCTCAAGGGCCGTACCGTCGTGCTCAAGGGCCGTACCGTCGTGCTCACGTCGTACTGTCGAGCTCAACGGCCGTACCGTCATCCTCAAGAGCCGTACCGTCGTGCTCACGTCGTACTGTCGAGCTCAAGGGCCGTACCGTCGAGCTCAAGGGCCGTACCGTCGTGCTCAAGGGCCGTACCGTCGTGCTCAAGGGCCGTACCGTCGTGCTCAAGTCACACCCTCGAGCCTGCAGGAACGAGTCAACCTCTTCATAGACCACAAGGTCCTGTTATCTAGAGTCCTTCCCATGCACCGTCCTCCAGCGGGTGAACCTCGTCACGGACCATCAGGTCTTGTAAGCCGGCTTTCCAAGTACACGTCACACATTCCTGTGATCCACAGTTATGAAGATAAGACGCGCAGTGTGCATCAGCTGGACCAGATACGGGCGTAGGGTGACCTCCTTCACTATCAACACGAGTTGGGGCGGGTTCGACAGGAGACCGACTGAAATCGTGGATGGGTGTTCGACTGAAGTCGAAGGGAGGTCGACAGGTCCGCTAGTTTTAATCTCGGTGATGGCTGGGTCGCCAGACCCCACACTGGAAGACTCCCCATTGTCAAAACCCTATAAATATGAACTGCAGACAATGCTATTCAGACATTAAATGAAATATGAAAATATGGAAAAAAAAATGCAATTTCTTGGGTTTACTCGTGAAGTTCGTCTTTACGTCCACGCTGGTTACATGCCATCGCTCAGCCTCGTCCCCCCCCCCCTTCTTTTTTTTTTGTTATATACTTATCAGCAATAAACCATAAGAGAGGCGCCCGCACAGAACCACAACAAAGGACCGGCTCTCTCAAAAAGGCAGCATTTCGAAGTACTGTTAAGGATGACAAACTTAGGTAGTCTGAGAGCTTTTGTGGCGGCTTCTGTACGCTTTGAGGAACACAACAGCACCGGTCGCATATTGTCGTCCCGTTGAAAGCAAAAGGAAACATTAGTTCTCTTTATAAATTTGGGGGAAAAAAAAAAACGGGAGCTCAATTGTGTACCTCACTACAGGGGGGGGGGGGGGGGGAGGTTTGAAAGAAAACGTCAATCTTACATATTAGGAATGCCTTGATGACATGAGAATTATATCACGATGCTGGAGAATGAGCCGAGCTAACAAACAACCCTGCTGCAACTCCCGGCCACCAGATGGAACAACACAGCAGCCGAGTCGGGTCTAAATCCTGACACACACACACACACACACACACACACACACACACACAAAGATTTTGGACAGAAATAACGTTGGAGGACAACAGCAGGACGAGAGGAGAGATGATAACGTTGAGGAGTCACTGCAGATGCATTGTCGAGTTGTTACCTGGCTGCCAGGGGGCGGTTAATGCCGTCCATAACCAAGACACCAGACAGAACATGGCAGAAGGAGAAGCAATATAATGATATTCATGGGAAAGTAATGACAAGTCTCCTGTTCCCTCGGAAGCCATGCCTCATTTTTCCAAGAGGAGGGTGGAGAGGTATTCCCACCCTCCTCAACACAGGGGGCAAGGTAGTGAAGAATTCCCACCCTTCTCAACACGGGGGGAGGTGGAGGAGTATTCCCACCCTCCACAGCTCTGTTCTCGATATTTTCCCCACGCCTCCGTACATCTCAATCTGGAGCCTCCACTATCAAGCCGCTAAGAAGCAGGAAACCATCGGCCTGCTTCTTTTCAGTCCAGTAGAAACAGATGATTATAAGTATGAAACCAAGATAGAAGAACACATGTATACAGGAAGAGAGAGAGAGAGAGAGAGAGAGAGAGAGAGAGAGAGAGAGAGAGAGAGAGAGAGAGAGAGAGAGAGAGAGAGAGAAGCAGCAGCAGCTCATCTTTCACTTCTCCTTCCCTATGTTTCTAAAAGCAACCACGATCTTAACTTCTTCCACCCTGTGACCCACATCAACTCCCGTGGCTTCACCCACCGCCATTAATAATAATAATAATAATAATAACAATAATAATAATAATAATAATAATAATAGGGGATAGGGGACAAAGAATACTTCCCACGTATTCCCTGCGTGTCGTAAAAGGCGACTAAAAGGGGAGGGAGCGGGGGGCTGGAAATCCTCCCCTCTCGTTTTTTTTTTTTTTTTTTTTAATTTTCCAAAAGAAGGAACAGAGAATTGGGCCAGGTGAGGGTATTCCCTCAAAGGCCCAGTCCTCTGTTCTTAACGCTACCTCGCTAATGCGGGAAATGGCGAACAGTTTGAAAGAAAGAAAAGAAAATAATAATAATAATAATAATAATAATAATAAAATAATAATAATAATAATAATAATAATAATAACAATAATAATAATAATAATAATAAAATCTCGCAGGTGGTTTTCGATTATGAACTGCTGAACGGCAAGTGCCTCTCCAGCAATCCCCACCACCTCCACCACCACCATCATTATCCTCCTTCACGCTTGCCAGCTCAGCCTACAACCAACGCCACTCTCACACGCACCCAACACCTCACACCACTATCCTTCGTCTCAACATCTTCACGTACGCCGGTAACTCACCCTCTTTACAGCACCGTCAGGTACTCAGCGAGGTCACTAACACGCCCACCAGCTCGACAAATCCCTCACCCAAATCCCTAAGAGTTCACCCAACTCACCATCCATCTACCCCCAAAGATGTACATCACCAGTAGGCCTTCGGCATTACTGTCCTGTTTCTATCACGAATTAAAGTAAGACTACAGATAACCTCCACGTGGACCATCAGGTCTCCTGTTAGATGTTCCTTCCCATGTAATGTCCTCCAGCCGATAACCTCATCACGGACCATCAGGTCTCCTGGTGTCTGTCCTCCCCATGCACTACCCTCCAGCAGATACCTTCGTCACAAACCATCAGACTTCCTGTTGCCTGTCCTTCCCGCGTAGTCCTTCAGCACACAGCACCAGGCTTCGCCATCGTAAACACCCGCGTCCGATTTTTTTTTTTTTTTTTCAGGCTGCACATGAGGGGCCGCCCAATTCTCCCTTATCCTCAACTCCACCAGAGGTCGGCAGGGAGAAGGGGGACGTTCAGAATATCAACTCACTGGAGTAAAGTTGTTTGGAATATTAACAAATGGCTGGGGATCCTCCAGACAGGACGCTAGCCCTATGGCGTATTCTGCACGCATCCTCTGGCTTGGACTAGAGAGAGGAAGAGGAAAGCAAGGGTATAAAGCAAGTGAAAAAAGTGAAATAAACAGAAGTAAGAGGAGAAGGTGAGAAAGAGGGTAAAAAGGTAGGGGAAGAAGTAACAAGACAATGCACGAGAGAGAGAGAGAGAGAGAGAGAGAGAGAGAGAGAGAGAGAGAGAGAGAGAGAGAGAGAGAGAGAGAGAGAGATGGGTAACAGGACAATATGATGGTGTTGCCTCCTGAAAAACCAGTATGACTTGTTGTATCTCCCAGGCCCGGCGAGATGTATTTCATCATAAGCAGCCACCACACCACTGAAAACATGCAAATTGCCGTCTGGGGCTGACATGTCTGGGACATATGCTGGCAGTCTTCATAATAATCCGTGTCAGATGCCAGAAGGAAAGGTCACAATGAACTGACCCTCTTTCTACCGTGAAAATCTTTCTAACTTCTATACACGTGTCACTGACCGCACTGTCTATACACTGCAGAGCAGCAGTTTTCTTGAGGCAAATAGAGTTCTGGCTGACTGGTGGGTTAGGAAGCGGCTGCGGGCGGCCATGATTTTATACACACGAATCCAGGTCCAGGGCGACTGCTGGCATCCCGTCCGATGACGGTTACGATATGAAATGTCTTTAAAAGTTCTCCTACTAAGAGTACTGCACTGGGTAACAGTACAGTCAGTGGGGAGAAGAAATACAGAACGGAGTCGCTCATCCAATACTGATGTGACGACCTACGAAGCTAAGCCCCTGGCCGTCATGTTTAACTCGCATAATTTGTCGTAATTCTCCGTAAACACGACACAAACACGCAGACCTACAATTCAAAGCAAAAGCAACAGAGCCAATTGCGTGAATTCGAAGCACCTATATAATCCTACAGCCCGTTTAACCGACAAACGGACCAGCAGGGATATCTACCAGTAACATACAAGGCGAGACATACAAAATCAGCCTGTTAGTGAAGCGTTAATATCAAACTCAGTGCTCCTAGCACCCTCGCCCGGGTACACTTCTGGTGTACGTTCAAAGTGTCTTGGAAGCAGCGACATGGTTCAAGAGCATAAAACCTCTTTTAAGAAAATTAAACTTACCTTACAGGACTTCTTCACATATGTATATCATGAAAAATAACATGCCTTACCTCTTGAGGAGATCTTCACTTATGTATTATAATGATGAAATATTACATACATTATAGGACCTCTTCACATGTGTATCATAATGATGAAATATTATTACATGCTTACTGAACAGGAAATCTTCACATGTATACAATAATGATGAGATATTGTACATGTAAATAACAGGACCTCTTCATATATGTATTATAATGAAATACGACATATTTACCTTATAAGGCCTCTTCACATATGGATCAAAATGGTGAAATATTACATAATCACCTTACAGCAGAGCCTCTTCATTTATATAATACATTAATAAAATATTGCAGACTTAAAGAATATTTACAACATACAGACACATTACAAGAAATGTCATTTCAGTCATAAAATAACAAGACTTCACTTTTCACTTACCTTACGCTTCATTATACAATAATAAGTAATCTACAGCATTAGGCTTCATAATATTGAATAATTCTTCAGAATATACCAGACAAATATCTGGGAGGACTGGTGACTTTTCTAGAAGGATTTCATCCTACAACATACTATGATAAGCTTTTATCACAACCTGATTTACAGTTTAGACCTTTTACTCTGATATTCACGCATTGATAACTAGCTCAAAAATGCCATCTGTCTAGACTTACTCTTCTTTTTTTTTTTTATAAACCTATTGTGTTCTATATGTTTCAAGACACAGTACACTTTGTTATCTGCTCACAGACCTAATACATTCTGCTGTTCATAAACCTTATAAATTCTTGGTTAACAGACCTTATATACTCTACCGTCTGCTCACAGATCTAGAAAACTAGGCAGTATATCAAGGCTTAGTGTACTTTGCAATCTTTTCACTTTTCATAATTCAATCTTGTCAATTCACAGATAATCTACAGCTATCTTTTTACACAACCACTTCACTCGATTAGCACTGCAGACTTTGTCCATTCTGCCGGTGTCTTATTACCAAAAACTCATCTTGTAATTCCAGCCTATCCAATGAAATTGTCCACTAACTATTCATACTAATTCACCACTTCGACATGCTCACCTATTTATTCCTAGGGTCACTCTATGTACCTGAGATACTTGCTTCTTTATGATTTCGCCAACATATTCTCCCCTGTTATCCTACATTATCTAACTTAAAGATCACCCGTTCGTGACCAGAGTCCAAATGATCCAACTATTCACTACCCCAGTTCAGCTCAGTACTTCTTTATTTACTATTTTTTTTACCTTAACTCAATAATTCACTTTGGTTTATCTGATTTTAGAAGGATATCAGAACACGAGACGTGGCTCAGTAGTGAAACATGGATCGAATGACATGTGGGATATGGCCCTCAACCAACCCCGCAGACAAAAAGGTATCAACAATAAACAAAAATCGAGTTGATCTGCGGACCACAAACGAATCTTCAAGTAGTCTGCTGAAAGAGAAATTTCCATCTGACTCTCGTAAGTTAGTGCCATGCACCAACTTTCAGCCAAAAGTTATCAATGTTGATTTTACTATAAAACCTTCCTTTATCCCGTAAGTCCTACCGGTGTTTGCTGCTTATCTGCACATGGCCATATTTAGTTATCAAAAACCTTACTACATTCAGTTGATCACTTGGTTCCCCGTTTAAACTGATAGAGGAAAAATTATTTCCCTTACAATTACATCCATCACTTCTATCTAGAGCGAGCATCTAATAATACATCTTGGCCTTATTCAGATCAGGATAACCATATCTGGAAAACTGTGACGTGAAAACATCAGTTGCTACGATGTAAACAAGCAAGACACTTACCTGCGTGTATTGATAAAATGGCAAGGAAGTTCGTCAACAAATGCAGTTCAAGGTTCAGATTGCGAATACACAACTATTTCCAGTTGCCTTGTCGTAGATTTTAGTCCTTTCGTGTCTTAAGAGTATGTTCTCACGTAGAATACACTCAAAAAATATACATACACGGTTAAATTACGAAGAAATTTCACACTTGATAACGTAGAGCACTTAGTTCCTTGCCACATGAGAAAATTGGGCGGCAGCGGTAATCTTCTCAGGCCTAACAGTTTTGTCATTCAGTATAAAGTTTCTTTCACTATTCTAAAATCACTATATAAATAAAGATATTCTCTAAATTAATGAATAATTATTATCTTTTGTAACAAAATCATTTACGAACTGAAAAACTTTTGAAAGACGTATTCCCTTTGGCAGTTGATCGTAGATTCAGTTCAAAAGACGGAAGTGTTTGTGTTTTGAATAGAAGGTAAGCTGAATTCTTGGTGTTTCTGCTTATATCGGTATCCTTTATATCATAACCTATCTCCTTTAATCATAAGGAATATGTGGGCAATCAGCTAATTTAAGTGTAAGTGACTAAATTTGATGTTTCGAAAGATGAATACGAGATCTGCCGGCGGACATGAACTTCTACGGGAATGTTTGTTTATGGCAGCCGAGATGTGGGATTTTTTGCTCTACCTGACATTATTATTATTTCAAACTATATTTGACTGTTTACATATATTTAGGGAAATAGCCATATCACATATTCATTCATGTAGACGATTCTTCTTTACATTTTAACTCCTTCCTTTTTCCGGCAGTATCAGCCGCGCAAACGAATCAAGCTTGGAGGGGGGGGGGGGGGGGAGCTGCAGCGATAGTACCAGGCAGAATGTTAGGTTACGGGGTCCAGCAGTCGTTCCTGGTAGTTAGTGGTATGAACTAGGAGGTCCAGTGATCGTTCCTGACAGAGTGTTTTTGCGTGGGCGAGGCTAGCTCAGGAGGTCCAGCCATCATCCCGCGAAAATGCCATCCTAACATAACTCTTGTGACATCTGGCAACCGTTGGCTTTCAATAACATGGGAAACATCAATTTCATATGCCTCTTTATTTTTTACCATGAACATCTGTATAACGTAAAATATAAAACTAGTTTTCCAGAAAGATAATGGTATTATATTAGAACTGAGTATATTTCATTATTGACCATGAAGAAAGTTCATACCTTGCGTCAAGGCAAAATTATTTTGAAACATGTTCCTCTGTAGCAATGACGAGTAGGGACATCTGTAATGAATCATACATGTGTTTAATGCTTATCATTGGTTATAATCAGTTTTGGTGTGTATATGTTTAGAGCAAGTCATTCCCGGTGTGGTCACATAATTATAATGTAATATTTGTCTCCGACCCGCAGCCTGATAAGGTATTAGGTTTTGGCAATTCTACAAACGTGTTTAATAAATTCTATAAAAAAGATAGTTTATCGTAAAACTAAAATACCGATGGAGTACCTGAAATTTTACGTCACATCTCGAAGGTTAGTCGGTTATTTGAGCTTTAGGCTTGACAGCTTCCAAGGTCAAAGAGGCCATCACCATCAGGTTAAAGCCACTATCTGAAAATCTTCACCTTACAACATAAAAAATATTTCTAAAACGATTCACACTCACTTCGTATAAGGCCGTATATATATATATATATATATATATATATATATATATATATATATATATATATATATATATATTGGAAAGAGGGGCAAGTATGCAGTCTGTTGTGGATGAGAGAGCTTGGGAAGTGAGTCAGTTGTTGTTCTCTGATGATACATCGCTGGTGGCTGATTCATGTAAGAAACTGCAGAAGCTGGTGACTGAGTTTGGTAAAGTGTGTGAAAGAAGAAAATTAAGAGTAAATGTGAATAAGAGCAAGGTTATTAGGTACAGTAGGGTTGAGGGTCAAGTCAATTGGGAGGTAAGTTTGAATGGAGAAAAACTGGAGGAAGTGAAGTGTTTTAGATATCTGGGAGTGGATCTGGCAGCGGATGGAACCATGGAAGCGGAAGTGAATCATAGGGTGGGGGAGGAGGCGAAAATTCTGGGAGCATTGAAGAATGTTTGGAAGTCGAGAACATCATCTCGGAAAGCAAAAATGGGTATGTTTGAAGGAATAGTGGTTCCAACAATGTTGTATGGTTGCGAGGCGTGGGCTATGGATAGAGTTGTGCGCAGGAGGGTGGATGTGCTGGAAATGAGATGTTTGAGGACAATATGTGGTGTGAGGTGGTTTGATCGAGTAAATAATGTAAGGGTAAGAGAGATGTGTGGAAATAAAAAGAGTGTGGTTGAGAGAGCAGAAGAGGGTGTTTTGAAATGGTTTGGTCACATGGAGAGAATGAGTGAGGAAAGATTGACAAAGAGGATATATGTGTCGGAGGTGGAGGGAACGAGAAGTGGGAGACCAAATTTTAGGTGGAAGGATGGAGTGAAAAAGATTTTGAGTGATCGGGGCCTGAACATGCAGGAGGGTGAAAGGCGTGCAAGGAATAGAGTGAATTGGAACGATGTGGTATACCGGGGTCGACGTGCTGTCAATGGATTGAACCAGGGCATGTGAAGCGTCTGGGGGTAAACCATTGAAAGTTGTTTGGGGCCTGTATGTGGAAAGGGAGCTGTGGTTTCGGTGCATTATTACATGACAGCTAGAGACTGGATGTGAACGAATGGGGCCTTTGTTGTCTTTTCCTAGCGCTACCTCGCACACATGAGGGGGTGGCGATGGGAACAAATAAAGGCAGACTATGAATTATGTACATGTGTATATGTCTGTGTGTGTATATATATGTGTACATTGAGATGTATAGGTATGTATATTTGCGTGTTTGGACGTGTATGTATATACATGTGTATGTGGGCGGGTTGGGCCATTCTTTCGTCTGTTTCCTTGCGCTACCTCGCTAACGCGGGAGACAGCGACAAAGCAAACTAAATAAATAATATAAAATATATATATATATATATATATATATATATATATATATATATATATTCTGTTGAAGACGTAATTCATTTTACACATTATCGAATATTAAGGTTGCTGTTAGTGAACAGCACCTTTTTATTGAGTTCCACAGTGTGTAATGAGCATAGGGAGGGTAGGTAAGTCCTTACAATACTGCACTGCCAGCTTACATTACGATCTGTTCTCTCAGACTGACCTCCATGCTCCACAGGAAAGACACTCATAAATTTTAGCGTTAAACCTTTCGCACATAAAAACTGGGGAACTCCGTCAACCCGGCAGTCGATAAGAACACACACACACATTAATTACAGTATGTCTTAAGTGTGGTCACCACCGTTAAAGAAACATAATGACCCGATAGAGAAGGTCTACAGGAGGGCAGCAAAGATCGTATCTGAAATAAGAGCTGAGTTATAGCAAAAACCTATGGAGCAAAGAACATAACGGAAGACTTGAGCACATACTTATATCACACTAACAATGTTGACTTTTTTTTTCAAGAAAGTAAGCGAGAGACTTTTTAGAAAAGATATTCATGATTTTCCTCATTAGTACTTGTGTTGTAAATGAATGTAGAGGGATAGATGATGAAAGAATGCGTACAGAATGTTGAATTTCGAAATACTATATGACGAAAACGAAAATCTAGAGATGGAGGGGGGGGGGGGGGGCACTAGAGTAGAACTCCATCTCCGTACTGTACAAACTGGTAATTACACTCAGAAGTAAATAAAAGAAAGAAAATCTTGACGTCTTCGAATGCGAGGGGTAATTAAACGTGCCTAGAGTAATTATGTCCGTCTCGTTTTCCCTGAAGCGAGTGTTCCCAGCATGGGGCGGAGCGTTACACCCTGACAGCCGACGCCAAAACTTTTGGAGGGAAATTGAGTCGCGCTTTCAGAACGTCATCAGTTGAACATGTCTGACAGAGTTTTGATGATATATACTGCCGATACATTTATACCACCATCATATGTATATATATCTTTTTACTCAAATGTCATAAGTTCTTCATGTAATAAGATTTATATTATGATGTCAATAGAATCACGTCGCTATGGGGTAAAATGATAGATGATAGACTAACATTTATGAAAGCGCCTCTTTACATCTTCATTTCACACCTTCATACCAACTGATACACAGTACAGTTTATATATATATATATATATATATATATATATATATATATATATATATATATATATATATATATATATGCACTTTGTTCGTATATATATATATATATATATATATATATATATATATATATATATATGTATATTCTTTTTCTTTCTTTTAAACTATTCACTGTTTCCCGCGTTAGCGAGGTAGCGTTAAGAACAGAGCACTGGGCCTTTTTTGGAATATCCTCACCTGGCCCCCTCTGTTCCTTCTTTTGGAAAATTAAAAAAAAAAACGAGAGGGGAGGATTTCCAGCCCCCCGCTCCCTCCCCTTTTAGTCGCCTTCTACGACACGCAGGGAATACGTGGGAAGTACTCTTAATCCCCTATCCCTATATATATATATATATAATTTTTTTTTATGAGCCCGTTCGTCGTCAGCTTGTCTTCGCCGTCTCATTATCTTTCTCTCCCTACGACCTGTTACTGTCGCCCTCTTTACCGTGTGCCTGTCGACCGTCTCCCTGTCAACTCCTCAGCACTGTTAAAGTTTCTTTGCCCCGATTTGTAGAATCCTTCTTCCTTAGATGGGTAAATGGACTTGTCCATCCCTCGCACACTTGAAATACGATACTTTTAATCTGATATCGTCAGGGAGGTTGGCCGGAGAGAGAGAGAGAGATGTACAGCGTTGCAGAGACCGTCTTGTGAAGTCTTGTGATGGGGTGAAGGTCGTGAAGGGTAGCCGGAGAGGAGGATTAGGTGAGCTCTCCCACAACCAGGTCACACAGCCAGCAACGAAGAGGTCACACAGCCAGCTACAGCCAGGTCACACAGCCAAGCTACAACCAGGTCACAGCCAGCTACAACCAAGTCACACAGCCAGCAACAAGCAGGGCGCACAGCCAGCAACAATCTGGTTGACGAATCAAACTGGATTATCGTGGGTGTTGAAACGCTTCCTTGGGCGTTGGTCCCTCCAGGCGAGACCGGCAGGGGCACCCCAGTTCTGCCAACGTACAGGACGATTTATCACACTCACGATGCAGCGCCGGCCGAGAAGTTGGCCCAGTCCTCCCACAACCTATCGATGGTCCACACCTACCTCAGCCTTCCTCCCTCCTGCCTCCTTCCCTCACTTTCCTCGTTGTGACTCCCTCTCATCACCCGGCTTACTCGTTGCTTCCTCTTCCATGTTGCTCTCCCTACCCCTTTACACGCCCTATCTCCCATGTTTCCCAGCCTGGCCCTCCACGCACCCTACTCTCAGTAATAAAGCACAAGGGCGCCAACAACTCACCCACTGACCTACTACACAGACTGGGGGATCCTCTTCCCAACACAGAACCTTGCGTGCTCTTATCTTCCTTCTTCCCCATACCTTGTGTATGCTTGAGATGAGACTTGGAACTTTCCCACGAATGTCTGTGTTCGTGACTGTTTGCGGTCTGCTATTCCAAGCCTTCCCTGGTCTCGCTATTGGCGGCTGGTTGACTGGTAGGTTGGCCTGTTAGATGGCTAGCTGGTTGACTGGTTGGCTGGCCTGTTAGATGGCTGGCTGGTTGACTGGTAGGCTGGCCTGTTAGATGGCTGACTGGTTGACTGGTAGGCTGGCCTATTAGATGGTTGGCTGGTGACTGGTAAGCTGGCCTGTTAGATGGCTGACTGGGTGGTAGGTTGGCTGGCTGGGTGAGACTCTAGTGTTTCCGCTCCTGGCCGTCCCTGGCGCCGGGACCTCGCGTGGCGCCAGGGAGCGTGGGAGGTGGTGGCGATCCGGCACCCAGCCAGGGGTCAGGAAGAACTCGAGGAGGTGTAGAGAGGGGAGGCCAAGTTGTGGGGTGAGGGAGAGTAGGATGCGGGGGGGAGAGAGAGAGAGACTGTCGTTAGGACCCTCCTTCGACTCCCTGGCGCCAGGCACGTCCATTGATCTGGCGTACGGTCAGCAGAGCGAACACCCACCCCCACTACGTCATCCGCGAGAGGCGGGGGCCGCCGCTGGCTAGAGATGAGCACACACACTCACACGGGCCTAGCTTGAATCAAGCTTGGCCAGAACCACGTCGAACGATGATAACCGTTGGGCTGGTGGTTGGGGGATGTGACGTTACCATCCAGCATTAAGGTCGCAATGAGGATGCTGAACATACCAGATTGCCCCACCGCCGTACATTGCTTAAGGTTTTGTAAAAGGCTAGAGAATTTTCTTGATTGCAATGAGGACAGTTAAGTTAGAAGCTACATATAGAAACCATAAGTAAATGGTCACCTCTAACATCTTTACAAAGCCCATTAGCAAGTGGTAGAGGATGTGTGGATCAGGTGTTTGCTTTGAAGAATGTATGTGAGAAATACTTAGAAAAGCAAATGGATTTGTATGTAGCATTTATGGATCTGGAGAAGGCATATGATAGAGTTGATAGAGATGCTCTGTGGAAGGTATTAAGAATATATGGTGTGGGAGGCAAGTTGTTAGAAGCAGTGAAAAGTTTTTATCGAGGATGTAAGGCATGTGTACGTGTAGGAAGAGAGGAAAGTGATTGGTTCTCAGTGAATGTAGGTTTGCGGCAGGGGTGTGTGATGTCTCCATGGTTGTTTAATTTGTTTATGGATGGGGTTGTAAGGGAGGTAAATGCAAGAGTCCTGGAAAGAGGGGCAAGTATGAAGTCTGTTGGGGATGAGAGAGCTTGGGAAGTGAGTCAGTTGTTGTTCGCTGATGATACAGCGCTGGTGGCTGATTCATGTGAGAAACTGCAGAAGCTGGTGACTGAGTTTGGTAAAGTGTGTGGAAGAAGAAAGTTGAGAGTAAATGTGAATAAGAGCAAGGTTATTAGGTACAGTAGGGGTGAGGGTCAAGTCAATTGGGAGGTAAGTTTGAATGGAGAAAAACTGGAGGAAGTAAAGTGTTTTAGATATCTGGGAGTGGATCTGGCAGCGGATGGAACCATGGAAGCGGAAGTGGATCATAGGGTGGGGGAGGGGGCGAAAATTTTGGGAGCCTTGAAAAATGTGTGGAAGTCGAGAACATTATCTCGGAAAGCGAAAATGGGTATGTTTGAGGGAATAGTGGTTCCAACAATGTTGTATGGTTGCGAGGCGTGGGCTATGGATAGAGATGTGCGCAGGAGGATGGATGTGCTGGAAATGAGATGTTTGAGGACAATGTGTGGTGTGAGGTGGTTTGATCGAGTAAGTAACGTAAGGGTAAGAGAGATGTGTGGAAATAAAAAGAGCGTGGTTGAGAGAGCAGAAGAGGGTGTTTTGAAATGGTTTGGGCACATGGAGAGAATGAGTGAGGAGAGATTGACCAAGAGGATATATGTGTCGGAGGTGGAGGGAACGAGGAGAAGAGGGAGACCAAATTGGAGGTGGAAAGATGGAGTGAAAAAGATTTTGTGTGATCGGGGCCTGAACATGCAGGAGGGTGAAAGGAGGGCAAGGAATAGAGTGAATTGGAGTCATGTGGTATACAGGACTTGACGTGCTGTCAGTGGATTGAATCAAGGCATGTGAAGCGTCTGGGGTAAACCATGGAAAGCTGTGTAGGTATGTATATTTGCGTGTGTGGACGTGTGTATGTACATGTGTATGTGGGGGGGGGGGGGGCCATTTCTTTCGTCTGTTTCCTTGCGCTACCTCGCAAACGCGGGAGACAGCGACAAAGTATAAAAAAAAAAAAAAAAAAAAAAAAAAATATATATATATATATATATATATATATATATATATATATATATATATATATATATATATAAATATATAAATATATATATATATATATATATATATATATATATATATATATATATATATATATATATATATATATATGCTAGGTCCCAATAACCTTAAATCCAGAGTAACTGACCATGCAGTCATCTTGTGCAACTAACCATGCTATCATCTTGTGCAACTAACCATGCTATCATCATGTGCAACTAACCATGTTATCATCTTGTACAACTAACCATGCTATCGTCTTGTGCAACTAACCATGCTATCATCTTTTGTAACTAACCATGCTATCATCTTTTGTAACTAACCATGCTATCATCTTGTGTAATGAATCATCCAGTTATCTTGTGTAACTAGCCATGCAATCATCTTTTGTAACTAACCATGCAGTTATCTTGTTACCTGTGTGTTACAGGACCACCGTGTGTATTGGCGCCAGCTTTAGAAAGTTGCAGTATTTATATATTTCCCTCACCCACATCTTAATTGTCTGGCATGAGAGGCTGGAAATTGATTAGAAAAAGTTACTCCTGCTTTATACTTCGGCACCTTATGTCCGACGACAGGAGACTTGAGGATCTCAAAGCAGTCTTGTGGATGCTTCACTGCTCAGTTTCATGTTTACTACTGAACACGACACCGGAATGACTGTGTGGTGAAAAATGTCATAAAGAAATAACTTCCCTTACCAACTTTCGTAAAATGTGCCGTGAGAAATGTTTGGCTGCTTTGCCCATGATAAAAAAATAACTTCCCTTGCCCACTTTCGTAAAATGTGCCGTGGAAATGTTTGGCTGCGTTACCCATGATTTAGTACTAAAATATCCGTTTTCTCTTCTTGGTGGTCTTCTCAGGACGAGAGACTTAACCGCCGACAATGCCAGTGGCGTATTTACGCAGCACAATCACAGTTGCACAGACATATGCATTATACGAACTACAGAGACTTTGTCCAGATCCATATTTTGTCAGATGACTGATAAAGGTAACTCCGATTAAATGCCAAATTGATGAAGAAATGGTGAGGGGAGTAACTATAGGATTAAAGATCATGCCAGAAATAAGTTAGAAAGAAGTAAGTAGAAGAATCAGGGAGATAAAAAGTAAGAGAATTATGCCATTTTCTGCTCATAACCCTTGTCTTAAGTAGCCAGAACCAAACAACCTATTTCTGCAGCCATTTTTGGTATCGATAAGGACATTATACGGTGCTTTTAAAGCACACAAAAGACGGGGACTCTCCGAGAGGTGCATTTCTACAAGGCTACTATTTCTAAAACTGACATATTTCCCCTCCAAGGTAAAAGCAGGCGATTTTCCCCCGCTTTAAACGTGTTGGCTGGAGCATCGATACGAGTATTTGGTTTTAACGGATATCCTGCTCTCACCTGCAAACACTTTTTATTTTTGTCAAACCTTATATTTATGATCGTCCTGTATTCAGCAGCACGTATGCTGCAGAAAATACTTCAGAACATACACACACACACACCACAACTGCCAACATCGTGTTAGTGAATGATTCACATTGGGTTTTTGTTTTTAGAGGAAATAGATTTTTAGAAACAAGATTGTTGAGGGAACCAGCATCGTTGTCGTACTGGATATCTTTGGTGATTCAGTTAGCAATTTGATGCATCTTATCCTACACCTTCTGCAAACATATTCAGGATTGATTAAACCCTTTCAGCTTTCAATCAGATCATGCACATAAACGAGAAATTTAACTGGACCCTGAAAGACCCCACTTGTTACTTTCATCCATTTTGTAAAGGTGTTTGTTACATACATGTTGCTATAGTTCGGTAACATCGCTATCCTAGCTGGAGCGGCCATCACTCGGTATTGTTTTGTGGTGTTGGCCGACTCGACGCATGGCTGTTGCCATGCCACAACTTGAGTGGTTGTCACGCGCACCCTTCCTACTCCCTACCTCCAGTACATTAGATTAAGTTAGTCTTAGACTGCCGTAAATAAATTCATTGCCCCACTTAATGGTGTGGGTTGAATCGCATAACGCCACAGACTTATTGTGTTGGATTTATTGGGTGTATGGAATTTCTCGTGTAGCTGTTCGGGTAGGATGGGATGTAAGATCTAAATTGGTGCAACTTTTATTGTGCAAGCTATATTCTAAAGTCCAAGCCGTCCGTAGCTCGTAGCAGGGGTTAGAACCAAACTCAATGGAAACCAATAGTGTAATATTTCTAAGGTTTACAGTGGTACACCAAAACACAACACTACCTTTCTTGTAGTAGAACTGTATACCTAAGTAGGACTGGATTCTTAACTTTATGCTTGAGCTTGATTCTACCCCTTTGGCCAGCTTATTGGTAATCTACCTGAGCAGTATAAGAGGATCGTTAGACAAGTTGGGAACATCAACAAGATGCTGAAAGATGCTTAATTAGCAGTTATATGTATATATATATATATATATATATATATATATATATATATATATATATATATATATATATATATATATATTGGAAAGGATCGCAATTTTGCGGGTGATCAAGATTATTACACGAAAGTGCACTTGGGAACTTTTCGTGTTTCAATTTCCCCGTGGACTCATAGGAATATATATATATATATATATATATATATATATATATATATATATATATATATATATATATATATATATATATATATGTAAATGGGTATGTTTGAAGGAATAGTGGTTCCAACAATGTTGTATGGTTGCGAGGCGTGGGCTATGGATAGAGTTGTGCGCAGGAGGATGGATGTGCTGGAAATGAGATGTTTGAGGACAATGTGTGGTGTGAGGTGGTTTGATCGAGTGAGTAACGTAAGGGTAAGAGAGATGTGTGGAAATAAAAAGAGCGTGGTTGAGAGAGCAGAAGAGGGTGTTTTGAAGTGGTTTGGGCACATGGAGAGGATGAGTGAGGAAAGATTGACCAAGAGGATATATGTGTCGGAGGTGGAGGGAGCAAGGAGAAGAGGGAGACCAAATTGGAGGTGGAAAGATGGAGTGAAAAAGATTTTGTGTGATCGGGGCCTGAACATGCAGGAGGGTGAAAGGAGGGCAAGGAATAGAGTGAATTGGAGCGATGTGGTATACCGGGGTTGACGTGCTGTCAGTGGATTGAATGAAGGCATGTGAAGCGTCTGGGGTAAACCATGGAAAGCTGTGTAGGTATGTATATTTGCGTGTGTGGACGTATGTATATACATGTGTATGGGGGGGGGGGGGTTGGGCCATTTCTTTCGTCTGTTTCCTTGCGCTACCTCGCAAACGCGGGAGACAGCGACAAAGTATAAAAAAAAAAAATATATATATATATATATATATATATATATATATATATATATATATATATATATATATATATATATATATATAACGGCATACATAAGTAACGAGGAGTAAGGCCACGTTATGTATAGAATGCCTCAAAATTGCCTCTTCCGTTGATTCTGGAGCCGTTGCTGTAGTTTCAGATAAAGCTGCTGCTGCAGCTGCAGATGCTGATGGTCCTGGCTCACTTGATCCTGCTGGTCTTTCACTTGCAGCTGCTTCACGCCGTCATGCCTAGTTATACGAAGAAATAGGTTAATCACAATGTTGGAGCAAGGATCATGTATGTCTTCGAAGTCACACAGACTAGTTATTAATCAGATCGACTCGTGCCTGTTCATATCTGCAGGCAGTATATTGAGGATCCTGTAAATGAAGTTTTGTATGTTATACATTCATTTGGCAAGGACCTACCCGTAGAAGGGAGCTTGTTGGTCCGGACGGTGGACCGGGACAAAGACGTCAACGAACTCCGGTTTGAGAACGGGGAAGGTCTTGACTACGGGCAGGGACTCCAGTTTGGGGTACGGTACGACGATAGGCTTCAGTGTGGGTATCTGCCAGGGGCGAGGCGGAGGACTTTGTAAAGTAGTTTTTAAAAGTATATACATTAGTAAAGTAGCCGCATGATTCATGTCTTTATATATATATATATATATATATATATATATATATATATATATATATATATATATATATATATATATATATATATATATATATTTATTTATTTATTTATATTATATATATATATATATTATCCTTGGGGATAGGGGAGAAAGAATACTTCCCACGTATTCCCTGCGTGTTGTAGAAGGCGACTAAAAGGGAAAGGAGCGGGGGGGCTGGAAATCCTCCCCTCTCATTTTTTTTTAATTTTCCAGAAGAAGGAACGGTGAAGGGGGCCAGGTGAGGATATTTTCTCAAAGGCCCAGTCCTCTGTTCTTAACGCTACCTTGCTAACGCGGGAAATGGCGAATAGTATGAAAGAATATATGTATATATATCGGACTTATGCTTGGTCCGACACGGGCCTTTGCCTGTTGGCGGTCCGTATTGTGTGTAATTTATGTTGATAAAGTGGTAGTGTGACTCATAACAGTGTGTGTGTGTATATATATATATATATATATATATATATATATATATATATATATATATATATATATATATATATATACTGTTATCTTGCATGCTAATTATGCCAGCAACGACCTGTTGCTTTTATTTATGTGTACTGCACGCTTTATGACGTGGAAAAGCCAGATAACAGAATTCGTAGTTTATCATGAGATTATCTGCTGGCGTGCACCTTTTCACATATCTCCACCTCCCACTGTGGTAGTAAGGTATAGGCTTTTCAACTCTCACTGCACTCTAACCCTACATCCCAGCAGTTACCCCCTCCATCCCCCCATAATTAAAATCCATGTCTGGGTTTTCACGTACTCCATCGCAGTTTACAGTACCAATCAACTGTGCACCACAGAGTTCAAAGGTTATGAACAGATGTCATCTGTATGATATTTAGTCAATAAGATGATGCAAACTCAAAGTGCAAGCGTGCCGTATGAATAGGTATATTACACTTTCCCTTGTACATAAGCTGATATGATATGTGTTATCTAGACATATTTGTGGTCTCTGTATCTCACTGATTCATGTACGTGGTATTGGCAATGCTTATTTATAAGCGTGATTCATCTGTGGCACTTGTGAATGACGATGTATGGACGATGTTTGGATGTTGGCTGTGCTTGTATGGAACACATTGCTTGAGTTCCTGCATGACATTATTGATAATGTTAGCATTGACTATGCTGTTGGAGCATTTATATGACATATCTATTTACGTATATATATATATATATATATATATATATATATATATATATATATATATATATATATATATAAATAGATACAGATATAAATAGATAGATAGATATTTTAGGTGTTGATGCATAACATACTGATGATGCCAGTAAATGAGTGTTATGTGGCCTCTCACTGACCTTGACGTGTATTGGTCGTGTCTGTGACCAGGTGTGAGGTGAAGCCGCCGCCCACGGCATCCCCGAGTGGCCCCAAGCGTTGCCGGCGTGGACCAGGTCATCCTTCCACGACTTGAGGACGTCCAGTAACGACGCCCCGCAGGATGCCACCAGGCAAACGACGAGAGCAGGAGACCACTGCAGGAGGAGAAGCCAAAGGACGGTAGAGAGGTGGTTGGCATTGTGTCTCCACTCGCGGAGGAAATGATAAAGGTGAGCGAAAACACGAGTAAAACCATGAAACTCGACCCGAGCACAAGCTTGTCCAAAGCTCTTTATATTTGTCCAAAGCTCTTTGTATGTAAGTAACTAGTCTTTTTGGTGTGTGCCAGAGATGAAGTAGGTTCAAAATTCAAACTGGTGCAAGAGAAAATGCATCTCATGGACTCATACACTGAACAGAATATTTTTCTCATAATTTCAAACCTACGAAAGTGGTTGTCTTCAAACGTTTTCATTCGTCGGGGTAAATGTATTCACCTTACCCTAGAATCCGTAAAATGAAGTTCTAGTTTGGACGTTTTCTTTGAAATGAACTGTATTGATTTTGTTATCTGTTGTTAGCGAACAGCGCTAGAGACTCAGACCGTGGATTTCTGGATACAAACAGTTTTAAGAACAGAGAAGGAATCGCTCACCTTCATACTCGCTGCTGCCACAGACGGTCGCAGCAGGACGCTCTCGACCAAGACGCTAGTAGGCCAGCACTGATTGTTGTCGGATGGGGCCTCCGCCTTTACATACCTCCCTTACCCGGCCGCGGGCCCGCACCCCGGGCCATACGGAAAGGGAATTGAATAAGGATATCTCATAATTCGGGTGAGTGAACCGCCGGGATTAAGGGAAGCTGTGCTGACCTCCTTATGCCGTGGTCTGCGCTGCCACGACGTGGTTCCTGCCAACCTCGGGCGGTGGTTGGACGCCTGTTTGTTTTTGCTTCGCAAGCCACACTTGCTCGCCTGCCTGTACGCCAGGGTTCCCAGTTTTGTTTTCCTTTCTTGAACTGGAACTTTATTGTGTATAGACCTTTGCTGGCGTAACCCGCATGTTCCATTATATTCCATGCGGTAGACAGTTGAGGATAGTCGTAAATGAATGTGAGAAGTAGGCCAACAGTTACCTGCTTAAATGTCATGAGCCGGATCATGACATATTCTCCCGCCTACAGATACTTCCCTCACCATCACAGTATGCCATCTTTCACCCCCAGAGAAACCCTCAGCACCCCATCCTCCCAAGAAAAGTGAAAGGCTTCATCGCCCCAGACCATCAACCACCACATCCTCACCATGGCACGTCTACCATAACAGTTACACTTACTGAGACATTTTCTGACACTCCAGAACACCTATCCCAACCCCGAGACAACCTTCAGCATCCTAGCGTCCTCTCCTGCTCTGACACATCCTTTTCCATGTCCACCATCTAGGGATCAGGACATTCTCCACCCACTGCAGGATATTTTCCACCGCTAGACATCCTAGCATACTCTCATCCAATACAGAACATCCTTCACCACTGAAGGACACCCCTAGAGACACCTTCCACCGCGGCAGTACACCCCCAGGACATCCCTCCTTACTCCTAGGGCACCCTTCACCAGCTCAAAACACCTTACGGTATCCACAGGACAATCCCCACTACTATCAGCGTGCGTTCACCGCCGTGGGCCACCACCCACAACATACCCTTCATTCCAGAGCACCTGTATCAACACCCCGGCAAAAATGATGTACCGTCCATCACCCCAGCACAATTCCCAGTCGACTCTCCCAAGAGAACCCTCTGACATGGACCATAGCGCCATTACAACTAACACAGAACACACATTGCTTCGCCGGGACGCTGGTTATCCACATTCCCAGGTCCTCCCGCATCACCCCGAGACTCCTGTCGCGTCACGGCCCACAGACTCCCTCCTCCACCCCAGATCCTCCCTTGCGGTGAGATATGCGTAGCTAGTGGGCGCTGAGAGAGAGAGAGAGGGGGGGGGGGTCTCACTGTTCCAGTAAACACTAACTTCTCATTCCAGGCTCTAGGCCATCCATTAAACTTGAACTTTAGAAGTTTCACGGTTATGGCTTCTCCAGCGGTTTCAAAGTTACTGCTAGTCTGATAGGTTTATAGTTATAGCTAACAGCTTCACAGTTATAGCTACTCTAGCAGTTTCACAGTTATAGCTTCTCTCATGATTTCAAAGTTACCTTAGTAGTTTCACAGATGTATCTTTAGCGGCAATTTCAAAGTGATTACTCGTGCAGTTTTACACCAACGATTATCGTTTATGCTAGGAGTTCAGGTCTCATATCATTTCATATTTCCATACCTTAAATATTAACGATGAAGTGGATCATCGTTCATATTTACGATAATTAGTTGTCACGTAAGTATGGTCTTTACGAATTTGAGGAAATGCTCTCCCACCCGTTATGACTTAATTTCGGTCGGACGCAGTGGCGACCATGTGTTGTTATCATATGTTAGCAGCATCTCAACAAATCCCATTACGTCTTGTAAACATCCTCGTTTATATCTGGAGTGTTACACTGTCATCTGTGGTATTCACGTATACACAAGCCAGCAACCGTCACCTCAAACAAGACGGGAAATAAGACTCCCATGTGCGCAAGACTGTTCGCGACGGTAATACAGGAGACTTTGTGTTCATAGTTGTTAAACCACAGTCAGTTAAGTCATATTACAGCATTGTCAGGTAAGTTCCCAGGGCTAAATTCGTTTTATGGGCAGTCCTTTACATACAGAAATGTCGAGGAACTATAGCGATTTGTGGCATCACTAGTTCAGGAAAGTACCATAGGCGAGGAACACCCAGGGATACATATACCCTTAAAAGGGGATGTGCAGTATTCGCTATCTCTGATAACCCCATGCAATCATCTATAAATTATCTCTTAGTAATGCTCTTAATATTTTCCTACTAATTCATTACTAAGAGATAATTTATAGATGATTGCATGGGGTTATCTCCTCAAAACAAGGTTGAGGAATTGGAATTAAAGGTGTAGAAGACGACAGAGGAAAGGGGTACTTGAAGGCAGAACCTTCTGTGCTAGGCCTCCGTGATCGGTGGGATGTGTAGGAGCTGGTAGAGTGTAGAGGGGAATGGAGGGGGGGGTATCCTTCCATTTCCCATGAATCCATTAAACAGGAGTGAGGTATGGGTGGGGCGGAGCCCTATAACCTCGGGAACTATGGAAGGTTTCCCTTCCCACTCTGGGACGGGTACCATGTACCGCTTGTCCCTTCGTGGAAGAGCAGGGATTGTATTAGGAATCCTGTCCCCTCCTTCATCCTACACGCGGCAGTGTGTGTTTGTGTGTGTATAGGTCATTTCCACTCATGCTGGAACCACCCGGTTCTTGGGTGTTGTGTGGGCGGGATTAAAGGAAGCCTTAAATATAAGGCATCTGTGCTTACAATTATTGTACGATTCTTTCGAACTATGTGTGTGTGTATATATATACACTGAGTTTGGAAAAGTGTGTGGAAGAAGAAAGTTAAGAGTAAATGTGAATAAAAGCAAGGTTATTAGGTACAGTAGGGTTGAGGGTCAAGTCAATTGGGAGGTAAGTTTGAATGGAGAAAAACTGGAGGAAGTGAAGTGTTTTAGATATCTGGGAGCGGATCTGGCAGCGGATGGAACCATGGAAGCGGAAGTGGATCATAGGGTGGGGGAGGGGGCGAAAATCCTGGGGGCCTTGAAGAATGTGTGGAAGTCGAGAACATTATCTCGGAAAGCAAAAATGGGTATGTTTGAAGGAATAGTGGTTCCAACAATGTTGTATGGTTGCGAGGCGTGGGCTATGGATAGAGTTGTGCGCAGGAGGATGGATGTGCTGGAAATGAGATGTTTGAGGACAATGTGTGGTGTGAGGTGGTTTGATCGAGTGAGTAACGTAAGGGTAAGAGAGATGTGTGGAAATAAAAAGAGCGTGGTTGAGAGAGCAGAAGAGGGTGTTTTGAAGTGGTTTGGGCACATGGAGAGGATGAGTGAGGAAAGATTGACCAAGAGGATATATGTGTCGGAGGTGGAGGGAACAAGGAGAAGAGGGAGACCAAATTGGAGGTGGAAAGATGGAGTGAAAAAGATTTTGTGTGATCGGGGCCTGAACATGCAGGAGGGTGAAAGGAGGGCAAGGAATAGAGTGAATTGGAGCGATGTGGTATACCGGGGTTGACGTGCTGTCAGTGGATTGAAGCAAGGCATGTGAAGCGTCTGGGGTAAACCATGGAAAGCTGTGTAGGTATGTATATTTGCGTGTGTGGACGTATATATATACATGTGTATGGGGGGGGGCCATTTCTTTCGTCTGTTTCCTTGCGCTACCTCGCAAACGCGGGAGACAGCGACAAAGTATAATAAAAAAATAAATAAAATATATATATATATATATATATATATATATATATATATATATATATATATATATATATATATATGTGTGTGTGTGTGTGTGTGTGTGTATAGATAGATAGATAATTACATATAGATATAGATGTATTGAAAGGATCCTTCAGTAATGTATCCTTCGTGCACTGAAATTTTCACAAAATCTACCTACGAGTGTAAAGTTGCCTCTCCATTTGCAATAGGCAATAAAAAACAAAACGCCAATGCACAGACATATACATGGATAAATCTGTGCTCTTAAAACCTGTATAAATTCGTCAGCGAAAGACGTCCGTCAATGCTGAAGGCAGTAGCCTATCCAACACCCGCAAGATTGCACCGTGTGTGCTCAGTGTGTCAGCGCGTCATAGACCGGGAGAACTATAGTAATATCAGGGACACTGAGGTAGTCTCTATGAATTAGAACACAGATAACTATAATGTGTACAAACTTGGTTGTAGACATTATCGCTGGATTTAAACAGGTAAACAGAAAGTGATCACCGTCATATTCAACCAAAAACATTTTGATTATTTTTTTATTCTGGTCTTGCAACATCGAAAAGGATTACTATCTGTAATCAAATAATTCTGAACGACTGGTTAACCACAAGATAACACTAGAATAATTGATTAGCGATTCTGGTGTGATTCAGGGCTCGTTCTCCGGGGCTATCACTCGTTAGTGCTGTTTATCTCTGTTTCAGGGCTATTATCTTGGTTATACTCGTTACCAACACTAGTCTGTAGTTCAGGGCTAGTTCTCCATCACGTTTGTAAACCTTGGCACTACTTTTTTTTTTTATATATACCATAGTCAGCTGAGTCATATTACATCCATGAACTTTTTGTGTGGGTTTATATCATATGACTTCCAGAAGAATCAGTTATATATATTTCACAGGGCGTCTCCCCTTTCCTTGGCTAGGAGCTGTGGTACATCCGAATACGCTTTTTATCTTTGTGTTCAGCTTTTCACATGTATCTCCCATCTTTCCATAACCTTTCTTTCCGAACTGTTTCATCTGACAGTTTGCTCCTTCACCATTGGTCTGTATTTACCATTGACCCTTCATACGTTTACGGCCAGCCATGTGTAAAAGTGTGTATTAGGTGTATTTTTGTATAACTATTTTTTTTTTTTTTTTTATTAAGTTGTATGGGGCCCTGCGTGTCGTAGAAGGCGACTAAGAATGGGCGGAAGCGAGTAGCTGGAAATGCTCCTCCCTTCCTGTATTAATTCCCAAAAGAAGAAACAGAGCAAGAAGACAAGTGAGGATTTTTACCTCTAAGGCTCAGTCATCTGTTCTTGACGCTACCTCGCTCATGCGGGAAATGGCGAGCATGTGTTAAAAGAATATATGTGTGTGTTTGTGTAGAAGTAGAATCTTTTTTGTTTGTCCTTGGTAAGATTACTATTTTCTTGGGGCGATGCTTCTGTCCGGGGTGTATGTGGCATAGATTATTGTAGTGGGTATGAGGACATATATCCCATTTTCTTGCCGGCCCATCTCTTCCTTCAGTCTGGGTTCAACCACTCCTGTTATAAGGCCACTTGGGTAAGGTAATGTAGGAACTAGAAGAAAAATCTCTGATTCACATTCAGTTCTCAGTTCTGCCAGAAACCGCTGCTATATGTTATCCAAGAAAATGAAGCGTTCCTTTATAAGAAAGGAAGTGTGAAAATCTTTACCATTTTTCCGTCTTTCTGGTCTTTTGCCAGAAGTATCTCAACTTTCTTCGTACCACGTTCCCTTTGATCTGTAGTTGTTGCACCTCATGACGAAATAAGTATTTTAACATTCCTTCAGCCCCTACCTTACTTTACAAGAAACCCATGCCGTCTTTATAATCTCTGTGCTATCAAGAAAGCACTTCTGGTTTTGGATACAAGCAAAGTGTATGGAACGTCTTTATTGTCTCCGTTTTGGAGGAGCGCTTGTTCAGCTGTCTCGCATTTAAAAACCATAACTTTTCCTTCTTGGAAAATGCATTGGATAGGCTTCACCATCACGTTTTATTTTTCTGAATAGAAACAACAGACGAGCAGGTACAGGAGCAAGTTTGATAACCCACTCCTTGAAAAAGCGAAGACAGGTCTGATATGCCAGGATCCTTAGCAGAGTTTAAAGCCGTTTGTCAACTTTTATCAGATTTACTTTAAAACATTCCCATCTTCTCTTATGCCTCAGTGTTGGTCCCTTTTCCCTTTCTGTGTTTTACTCTGGTTTTTGGCTGCTTTTGTAAACGCCTTTAGCTAGACACGTAATACTCGACAGGACACTTATCTCTTGACTACTATGTCATCGTTGGCAGCTCAAGGATGGGTCGATGTGACGTCGTTGTTTTTCCCTACACTGATTTCCTTCGAAACCCTTATATGTTCTCCGTAATTTTTTTCTTGAACGCCTCGACTGCCCCTTTTGAAAGGGCAATTTTTTCACTTCCCCTATGCATTCGTCTCTTGTTATTTCTTTATCTCTTGAGCCCATATTAACGTTTCATATAAGACTGGCTTCCATAGGGACTCAGATCCGTGACTGGAGCCTTCAACAACAGAAAAGAGAAATGAATAAAATGAAAATAGAAAAATTATGACCTCCACTAGAGCGTTGGTTACGGTAACGGATTTTATGGTTAAAGAAATTGAATTTCAGGGCGATTACTAGATTAATTTAACCTTTTTTTTCAGAATGAGTACTTTGAATAACTGCGAAAGTTATAGCAACATAGTTGGATTGTATTTCTTTTAGGCTACATCATTCACGTACCAAAATCAGTTCCTTAAGTTTGCTCCTGTTACGTTTGGAACAAAGTATATTTCTCAGTATAGAAATAACTGCAAGGAAACAAGCGATTTTATAAGAAAGCGTTTAATAGTTCAAAGACAATATGCACTTTGTTACCAAAACGGTCTACGATCATAACTTTATACTTTGTATCCAAATATATATTTATGTTTTAAGTGTAGCATAAGACCAGTAGCAGTACGTTTTTACCTTCCCATGTAGTAGATATTTGTAGCTAACCACCAGGTGTAATAGAATCCTGAAATGAGAATATTCAGCTTGACAAATGCCGTTGTGTGAAGAAATTCTATGCCTCCATCATATCAATACGCCTAGATATACAACATAAAGAAGGCACTGAATAGGAAGAGCTGGTGCTAGAGGCGAATAATGCCTTTTATTAGCGCTCCACCATACAACCGTGTCTGTTATGCAATTGAATTTGCCGCTATATAACACGTGCGCGCTACAACTATAAGAGTCAGAATTCTCCGTTACTCTAAATACTGAAGAAGATAAAGATACTTCTTTCCTATTGTAGTGTCAGCGACAAGGGATCAAACACCCTGCGTAAGGTATCCGAGTTTTGTTTATTCCCGGGGTCTCAGAGCTTATCCGTTTATGAAGGGAAGGAAACGGAAACAAACCTTTGCTCTTGAGCGTTAATGCGTGGTCTTCCCTGAGATGGATGAGTATTTACCACAGGTAACATTTGTGCCGGTATTTTCGTTTCGTGTGTGATATTATTTCAGTGACGCGTCTTGCCTCTGGGGAAAATAATATTTGATGTGGTTTTAGGAAAGTTTAGATGATGGCAACATCTTTACTGCATCGTAAACAGGAGGATAACGTTGGCAGATTATTTCGCAGTCTGGATCACTCTGCTGGGAAGACATGAAAAAGCCCAACACTCATGTATGTGAACTTATGTGAAGTGTGAAGTTTGAGTTGAACATTAGGCTGCCGGTCAGTGACAGTTAACGAATAATTTGGCAAAATTATCCATATTTAGTCGATAATATTTGCCGCAAGGTTACCCGAATCTATTATGAAGGTAGATTCTCATTTTTGCAATTCATTGGTAATCGTTTTTGTTTTGATTATGAAAGACTTTGCATATTAAGAATCTTATTAGAATTACTAGGGCACGCATTTGATGTAAGATTAGGCCATGAAGTATTCATAACTTACTATATGCTTTTGATTGTGAACATTTTGAATTTGGTATGTATGAAGTCATTATATGATTGAGGTAGATTAATGTCTTAAAACCTGTTTGAGTATCAGCGGTTGATTGAATTCATTGACAAGTGCACCGTCATCTGATTGATGGATATGGGGATGGGAATTATATTTCAGATTTAGCCAATGTCTCGCCGTGCATGAAACTCGAAGAATTTTTAGGAGAGCATAAAACTGCCCCTTTACCATAAAGATATTTTGAGTCAAATAATTTTACAGTTTAAGGACACCACATTCGTTACAAAAATTTTGATTATTTCATTTTGCTGTGACGGATATTGTGTTTAGAATAAAATGGGGCTAGGAGGAATAATTTGAACAACTTTTTATTATTATTATTATTATTATTATTATTCGTATTGAAGTATAAGGTGGTGATTGGCGAGGGCTACATTAATGTGGGAAAATGTGAGATTAAAGTAGGTAAAACATACTTATTTTTTACTTGACTATCACAGGAAACCCCTTTACTGAGCTCCAACTGTTCAAAGGAATTTGCCACATTCTATGGGCGGACTGCAGGTCAAATACTTACATTGCATATTTGTTTGTTTGACTTCAGAGCAAAACTGTTACAAAATAAGTGCTCATTGTCTTCAGAATGGGCATGGTGGGCCTTCTGATAGGTTGAATGTGTTCATTATGTTTTAGAGATGACTGTATCCAGATTACATATGAGTTAGTTTCATTTTGTACATTTTTCGTGGAATTATACCAACATTGATTTAGTGAGTTGCTGGGGACTTCATGAAATGATTGCTTTAAGGGATGGTGGTTGGCAATACTACCAGCAGCCTGGTGTGTTATCAATTACTTTACATTTTGGGGGCTGTTGAAACAGTTTCTTATGTGTTTTAGAAAGATTGTTGAATGTTGAAGTGTTTTTTTGTTGCACGGGGATGGGAGGTGAGGATTTTATAAGTTCTTTTGATTTTTACAAGTGTTTCACGTACTTCTGTGTTCAGTAGTCTGTCCTCTCTGATCTACATACCCCTCCCCACTGTCACTTTTCTTACCATATGATAAAGAGATAATTTCAAATCTTACTTTCCATTTCGTTTTACTGTATATACCTTATCCTATTGTTATGAAATTTTGTGGTATTGGAATGATTGCACTATTGATGAAAATTCTTGTGCCCTGTATGATTGGTTAAGGTGCATCATAGAGGTATTGCATTAAAGTTTCTGTGTTCATTACGTGAACCTAAGATACCTTATGGTGTTTCTTGTGTCTGGTTTAGATCAGTAATGCATGTGTTTATGGTTGATTTTATGGCATTTGTTATAAGAATGTGTTGGTAATTATTTCCTTTCTTTGTGCCACCTTATTTGTGATTATGTGGCCCTGTTCAAGGAAGACTATTTGAGATATTGAAAATCATAGTATGAGTGGGAGGAAAAAAAAAGTAATGTATTTTCTCAAAAATATTAGAACTATTTGGAACATTGAAAATCACAGTATGAGGGTAAGGGGGAAAAAAAAAAATGTTTTCTGTAAAAGATTAGACCAAGTTGAGTGCAAAGATATTCAATCGTGGGTAACATTAATGATTGTGACTTGTGCATGAAACAATGAATGGAGCAATCTTTCATAAGTCCTTAAGGGTTATCATATTCTTATAGTTTTGCAGTTAGTGTGATAACATTTTTAATATTTTCTATAATGTACATCTATATTTTCATCAAGATTTTTGTAAGATGTCATGTTCAGGGTTTTTCTTTTTGTAGATAATTTTTCTTATATATATTTTGCTTCAGTTGTGGTAGATTGTTTCTGTATTCCAGGGAATTTGTAGGCTTAATGTAAATGTAGGTGAAGCATTTGTAGGAATCAGCAAATCCTTAAAAGTTTAAGAATTTAAGTCTTGAATTGTCCTTACCCACTCCTGTTTAGATATGTGTGCTAAGCACTTGAATAATGCTGCTCCTCAGCATTCATACGTTATTACCAGTGGCAGCAATATGATTCTGCATGTTGCCCAGCAGTTTTTTTTAGTGTATAGAACTGAATATGCATTATGATTAGATTTTTGTGTTGAATTAAAATATGTTTGGTAACGCCAAAAGGCGTTTGGAAATATGCCTGCCATAGAAACTGAAAATCGTTGAATTTATGCACTGGCATATTTAGTGTTCCTTCTGTTCTGGTACTACATAGTGTGTGGGACATTATTCATCAGCTATGTATCTATTTGTCTCTTTGTGGACACACTACAATTATGTAAGAACAGTATATGTGACGATGAACTGATAAGATTTTTGTGCATGTAAGTGCATACATGAATTTGAACATAGAAGAAACTTAATTTCTGTGCAGATGTAGAATGATTGGAGGTTCGAGTTAGGCAAAGACAGATACCATCTCTTACTGATTGATGTGTTCATTAACATCAGTTTTTTATGGAGGGCCAGCGCAAATGCTCATTGTTCAATAAATTTGTGATACAGAAAATTTAGTGTGCTTACTTCTCTGTATGTTTAAGCATTATTTGCATGAATTTTTTATGTTCAGAATTGTAATTTTTTTTTCTGTGATTTTTTTATCAGCATTTTTTAACAGATGGAGATACAAAAGTATCTTCCTCTTTACTTATGGGAAACATTTGAAAAAAGTGATTCCATTTACAGACAGAAGTCCTCAAAGGCCAAATTGTAAATGAAAAATAAAAATAAAATTTCAACTCTGCTTTCTACTCGAGTCTAGCCATCTATAGAAACTTCAACCTTTAACAGTATCAGATATGGACCTTCTGACTTCTGAAGTGTGTAGATTTTTTCTGATTATGTTTTGAAGCTCTCATCAACTTCCAGTAGATTAACGGTTTTATGAGTAACTGAAGAAAATGGGTTGATACTTGTTATTAGTATGATTTTAACAGTGAGTAATCTATGGTATTTTTTAATTGATTAATCTCTTGCCATTACAGTCCTATACAGTATTTTGAAAATGTGAAAAAAATTAGTTTCTTTACGGATTTGGATATATAATTAGTGTGTGAACCCTGTTAGTTGAAGGCATTGCATTAGCCTTTTACATTTCTTGTGCAGATTACTTAATTTCTTTAATGTATGATATATATATGCATTTACTTATTACAGGTGGAGTCATACAAGGGTACAGTGAAGGAGAAAGTAAGTTTCCCTTGTTTACATTTGTAGCCATAATACACAGTTAACTCACTCTCTCTCTCTTTGATTTGGCAACATTCATTCAAAATCTTATGCCATAGCAAAAATTTGTTTGCCATATGTAAAGTCTAGCCATATTAGTCAGTTCATTACTGATTATAGAATTTTGTATCACCTGCATTGGTCACTTAAAGAATGATATGGAATGTAGGATTAGGTTGCTTAGCTTATTGTGTTTCTTTTCCAAAGAAAAAACATGAATACAAGGAATCCTGTTCGTTTAACTTTTAAGATATTTAATTTTTTGCAATCTACAGGTGTGTGTATAAGGTATACTTTGGCCCTCTAGTGGTTATAAGTGGGGAAAGTCGTGCCTCAGACAGTCATCCCAACTTAAAGGAGATATTATCTTAAGGCCTGTCTTTCCATTATGGCTACCTTCTTACATTCATTTGCATTTAAGGCTTCAGATTCACATGCATATGATTTTGTCAAAACTACTGCCATCAGACCTTACCATCATTACCTCATCAGACACTGACCCTTCCTTCCACACTTTTCTCATGCATCTTAACCCACTTTATCCCCCTTGGTTTCATCTTCCATCTGCTGTCAAGTTCACTTTGAGAAGTATTTAAGGCATTGCATATCCCCCAGGCCCTTCCCATTCATATATGCTCTGAAACCATTGTGCTTCATCTCCCTTCTGCATTTCATTGCCATAATTTTGTTCACAGTCACTCTTAACTTTCTTCTTTCACACATGCTCCTAAACTATCACCATCATCAGAAGCTTTTCTCTCGAGTTTGTCACCAAAGCCATTTCATTTGCAAACAGCAAACTTACCTCCTCACTCCCAACGTGCAGACCAACCTATTGCCCCAAGACATTTACATTCTCCTCCATCATCACCCTGTCCATAGATATTAGATAACCACTGTCATGTCAGGCATCCTTCATGCAGACCCACTTTCACCAAGAACCACTCACCTTCCTCCTCCCTTGCTAGTCACGCATATGCCTGCTCTGATAAAAACTCATCACTGTTGAGTAACTTTACACTTATTCCATATATTTGTAATATCTTGCACAAGGCCTCTTTGTCAACCCTTTTATATGCTTCCTTCAGATCCATGAATGCCTTATTTCACTCTCTGCCAAGTATTTCTTAGCAAAGAATATAAGGGGAAAAAATTCTTTGATTCTGTCCAGATTATTGACAGACATGCTGATATAACAAAAAATATGAATTTTAGTATTAAAGTTCCATTCATTTATGTCATTGCCTCCTGCAGGCAGAGGAGCTGGTAAAAAAGAAGTTTCCTGAGCGCATCATCCATTTCAACAAGCTTTTAGAGGAGTCACCATTCCTCTGTGAAAAACTTGACACAGTTCACTCTGATCTCAATATCCCTGTGCCTGAACCACTAATTGTGAACAAGTAAGTACAGTAATTAGAAAACTGATTCACAGTGATATAGCATCCCAGGCTGTGGAGGTGAAGATACCCAAAGACTTCACCAGGTATAACACTGATATGTTTAACATGCTTTTTCTGATTAATTAAGCTCATTATAACACAGTTTCATTTTGAATTAAGATGGAATGGAACTGATTTCATTTACATAGTTCCTGATGTGGTATATTGTTGTTGCCTAATGAGTGACCAAGTCTTACAGCAAAACAGGAAACTTTTTTCTTTTTCACTGGTAAAATCACTCATACTGTACAAGGATGTACTGGAAAAATTTGAATTAATACAAAAACATATGCCACTGTCCCCAGTTTGCTGCATTCCAGTTTGAGAGGTTTCACAAACAAGACACTTGAGAATGAGGGTTGATTCTTGACTTATGGCATGTAAGTCTCGTACTTGAGACAGATTTAAAAGAGAAGAGTTTTTACTTTTGTGTTTTTGATACATGAATTAATCTCTTCTTGTAACAGTTATAATGTTTGGATGATATAAGATATTTCTGTACTTTTCTTGCATTTCTTAATGATATCTGGATAGAATAGTGTTTGATTTGCATCCCATCAAGTGGCAAACAGTTTCAGTTTTTATTCTTTCCATGATGGTGAGTTGCCTTATGCTTTTATTGCATAGCTTCCATACTTAAAAATCTAATTTGGAAAATTATTGATCAGGAATATAACCTCCCTTATGTAATGAGTTTTCATTGCTAGACTTAAGACAAGATTTTCAGGATCGTAGCCCTGTTGCAAGTTGGGGAATGGTGGCATGTGATTTTGCATTATACAGCCTCTTCTAAGTGAGCTAACAGAGACAGCAAAGACTAAGAGGAAGAATGGTGCTTTGGAAATTATATTGAATTTTACAGCAATCACTGACACCCAAAATCCATAACATTGTTATCAGTCCTTGATATGTAACCATCTTTGGTGAGTATTTATACGGTACTGTTTCTTTAATATATATATATATATATATTATATATAATATATATATATATATTAAAGTATGGAAGTAAGGGGAGTGGGGGAGGAATGGGATGTATTTAGGGAATCAGTGATGGATTGCGCAAAAGATGCTTGTGGCATGAGAAGAGTGGGAGGTGGGCTGTTTAGAAAGGGTAGTGAGTGGTGGGATGAAGAAGTAAGAGTATTAGTGAAAGAGAAGAGAGAGGCATTTGGACGATTTTTGCAGGGAAAAAATGCAATTGAGTGGGAGAAGTATAAAAGAAAGAGACAGGAGGTCAAGAGAAAGGTGCAAGAGGTGAAAAAAAGGGCAAATGAGAGTTGGGGTGAGAGACTATCAGTAAATTTTAGGGAGAATAAAAAGATGTTCTGGAAGGAGGTAAATAGGGTGCGTAAGACAAGGGAGCAAATGGGAACTTCAGTGAAGGGCGTAAATGGGGAGGTGATAACAAGTAGCGGTGATGTGAGAAGGAGATGGAATGAGTATTTTGAAGGTTTGTTGAATGTGTCTGATGACAGAGTGGCAGATATAGGGTGTTTTGGTCGAGGTGGTGTGCAAAGTGAGAGGGTTAGGGAAAATGATTTGGTAAACAGAGAAGAGGTAGTAAAAGCTTTGCGGAAGATGAAAGCCGGCAAGGCAGCAGGTTTGGATGGTATTGCAGTGGAATTTATTAAAAAAGGGGGTGACTGTATTGTTGACTGGTTGGTAAGGTTATTTAATGTATGTATGACTCATGGTGAGGTGCCTGAGGATTGGCGGAATGCGTGCATAGTGCCATTGTACAAAGGCAAAGGGGATAAGAGTGAGTGCTCAAATTACAGAGGTATAAGTTTGTTGAGTATTCCTGGTAAATTATATGGGAGGGTATTGATTGAGAGGGTGAAGGCATGTACAGAGCATCAGATTGGGGAAGAGCAGTGCGGTTTCAGAAGTGGTAGAGGATGTGTGGATCAGGTGTTTGCTTTGAAGAATGTATGTGAGAAATACTTAGAAAAGCAAATGGATTTGTATGTAGCATTTATGGATCTGGAGAAGGCATATGATAGAGTTGATAGAGATGCTCTGTGGAAGGTATTAAGAATATATGGTGTGGGAGGCAAGTTGTTAGAAGCAGTGAAAAGTTTTTATCGAGGATGTAAGGCATGTGTACGTGTAGGAAGAGAGGAAAGTGATTGGTTCTCAGTGAATGTAGGTTTGCGGCAGGGGTGTGTGATGTCTCCATGGTTGTTTAATTTGTTTATGGATGGGGTTGTAAGGGAGGTAAATGCAAGAGTCCTGGAAAGAGGGGCAAGTATGAAGTCTGTTGGGGATGAGAGAGCTTGGGAAGTGAGTCAGTTGTTGTTCGCTGATGATACAGCGCTGGTGGCTGATTCATGTGAGAAACTGCAGAAGCTGGTGACTGAGTTTGGTAAAGTGTGTGGAAGAAGAAAGTTGAGAGTAAATGTGAATAAGAGCAAGGTTATTAGGTACAGTAGGGGTGAGGGTCAAGTCAATTGGGAGGTGAGTTTGAATGGAGAAAAACTGGAGGAAGTGAAGTGTTTTAGATATCTGGGAGTGGATCTGTCAGCGGATGGAACCATGGAAGCGGAAGTGGATCATAGGGTGGGGGAGGGGGCGAAAATTTTGGGAGCCTTGAAAAATGTGTGGAAGTCGAGAACATTATCTCGGAAAGCAAAAATGGGTATGTTTGAGGGAATAGTAGTTCCAACAATGTTGTATGGTTGCGAGGCGTGGGCTATGGATAGAGATGTGCGCAGGAGGATGGATGTGCTGGAAATGAGATGTTTGAGGACAATGTGTGGTGTGAGGTGGTTTGATCGAGTAAGTAACGTAAGGGTAAGAGAGATGTGTGGAAATAAAAAGAGCGTGGTTGAGAGAGCAGAAGAGGGTGTTTTGAAATGGTTTGGGCACATGGAGAGAATGAGTGAGGAGAGATTGACCAAGAGGATATATGTGTCGGAGGTGGAGGGAACGAGGAGAAGAGGGAGACCAAATTGGAGGTGGAAAGATGGAGTGAAAAAGATTTTGTGTGATCGGGGCCTGAACATGCAGGAGGGTGAAAGGAGGGCAAGAAATAGAGTGAATTGGATTCATGTGGTATACCGGGGTTGACGTGCTGTCAGTGGATTGAAGCAAGGCATGTGAAGCGTCTGGGGTAAACCATGGAAAGCTGTGTAGGTATGTATATTTGCGTGTGTGGACTTGTGTATGTACATGTGTATGGGGGGGGGGGTTGGGCCATTTCTTTCGTCTGTTTCCTTGCGCTACCTCGCAAACGCGGGAGACAGCGACAAAGTATAAAAAAAAAAAAAAAAAAAAATATATATATATATATATAAGGTGTAATAGGATGAATGTGGAACACCCAGGTTGATATGAGAAGCTTAGCATCACTGCGATGGTGGTCACCTTTTGAGAAGTCAATTTTCTTTGTACATAGGTTGTGATTTTACCTTTTAAATCTAATTTTTAATTGTAGTATTAATGCATTTTCTGGTTCTTTTTAGTACATTTGTGGGAGCTTTTATCATTCTGGCCACAATACATAGCTTGGAAAGAATCATTTCTTGCTATGACACTAATTTCTCATTTTTTTTTCGTTCTTTTTGCCATTGACTTTGTGATTAACTATTTGTATTGTACGAGGAAGGAGTGTTACACTCTTGGGCACCCTTGAACCTTCTCTACTAACATGCAGCACTTTAAACTCCTGTATGCTACTTACATTTACTGAATCTTCTTTCAATTTATTCCGTTCATCCACCACTCAAACTGTAAAGTACTTCTTTCCATATATTTTAACAAGCTTCCTCTTCACTTCCACATTATGTCCTTTAGTTGTTCTCTCTGTACATCTTTTGAAGAACTGTTCTTAGTCTCCTCTATTAATTACCCCCTCAGTCTTTTCCTTGGTAAGCAAATTAAAGGCCTCATGTCTTTCCATGTAACTCAGCTCCCTTAACTTTCTTACCATCTTTGTTACCCTTATCTGGATCTTCTCTAGTAGCTCTTTGTGCTTTTCTAGACATGAGAACCAACATGAGAAGCATATTCCATTTTAGCCATAGGTAGGATGAGGATGTGAACATCTTGCTAAATATTTCCTTATCAAAAAACATGAATTTATTTCTAATATTTCGTGGCAAACAGTTGGTCTTAACTGTGAACAGTCTGGCAACAGGTTAGGAATGATGTTGACTTCTAAGTCTGTCTCTCAGACAGATTCAAGCAACTTATTTCCTGCTACATGATGTTCATATTGAGGACTTCGTTCACTTTAACCCATCCTCATCACTTTACACATATATAGTTGAACGTCATTCACTATATGTCACACCAACTTTTGAGTTCGTCTAGGTTCCCTTGTAAGGTGGTTTATGTGTGTATGTAATTTCCCATATGAACAGCATTGGAAGGGAGCTCTACACACATGCGGCCCCATCACTTGAAATTTTTCTATAACTTTTTGAACTAATGTGTCAGAAGTTGAGGGAACAGGGGTACCAAATTGGAGGTGGAAGGATGGAGTAAAAATTATTTTGAGCGATTAGGGCCTGAATATACAGGAGGATGAAAGGTGCATAAGGGTTAAAGTGAATTGGAATGATGTGGTATACTGGGGTTGATGTCCAAATCCTGGTTGTGGATGGGGAGCTGTGGTTCCAGTGCTCTAAACTTGACAGTTAGAGAATGAATTTGAGCAAATATGGCCTTTCTTTGTCTGTTCTTGGTGCTATCTTGCTGATACTGAAAATGATCCTTAAGCAGGAAAAAAAATATATGTATTTCCCTTCTCAGGACCTTCTTTAGTAGTTCTTTGGGTTTCTTTAAGTGTTGATGACATTTGCGTATCCTATTTTAGGTTTTGCTGAATATTTCCTCATGCATGAACTTGAATGCATTTGTAATATATGCCAGCAGCCACTTTGTGTCATGTACAGATCTCTTAAACTGGGGCTTTGGTGAGGTGTTAGATACAGTGCTGACTCTCAGGTACCTCTAACACATAGACCCCTGCAACTTATTTCATGTTTGGTAATGTGCATATTAAGGCCTATGTTTGCTGTGTCCCATCTTCATTACTTTGCATATACTCAGGATGAATTTGATCAGCTATGAATCAGGCCAGCTTTGAAGTTTTTCTTGGTCCTCGTGTAAGTTGATGCAATTTTCTTTACACTCAATATCCCTCATGACCTTGGGATCATTTGCAAATATAGTCAGGTACAAGTCCAGTCCCTCTATCAGGTCATATACATAAATCGGGAAGAGCAAATAGTATCAAGACTGAGCCCTTCAGCATGCCACTTGTGATCCCAGCCCATTTTGAGAAAGCTTCTTTGACATGGCATCCTTTGTCCCCTTCCTCAAGAGTAATTTTCTCTCTGAAGGGGTCTTTTCCTTCCTGCTTCTTGAAGATCCAACTTCTTTGAGAGCCTCTTATGTGGTACAGTGTCAAACATTGTCTAATAGTTCAGTTACAAACAGTCTGCCCATCCTTCTCTGTAATCTGAAATGCAGCTCTCTCTCATATACATCAAACATTTTATGTGTGAACTTTCTGTGAATCCTTACAGTCTCTAGCTTAGGTAATTTATCCTCAGCAAGTAGTTATCCACTTGCTTTCTTGCAATCTTTATCATTATTTTACAGACCACAAACAACAGAGGAACTGGTGTGTATTTCAGCACTACTTCCCGGTCTCCCTTTTTAAAGATTGGTTTAATGTTTGCTTACTTCTGCTCCTTTGATACTTTACCTTCCTTCAGAGACATCTTAAAGAGTATATCAAGTGACTTGTCAAATTTGTGTGTATATGTGGAGCAAATAACAGAGATGGAACATTTGAATATCCGTATCTGCTTGAGCATATTTTTGGAATATTCTGGTTATATTTGCCAAGATAGTGTATTATGAAGGAGGTTGTGCTTAAGTAACATTGCTCTTTAGTAAGGGAAAGCATATTAGACATAATGAGATAGATATTCAAGGAAGAGTGTTATTCAGATCATGTATGGAGGACTTTCTATGTGCTGAATGTTTGACTAGAATATTTTTGGATGATGTGTGTATTACCGTACAGAAAATGAATTGATGAGCTTTTACTGTTTCACAGCCATGATGGAGATCCTCCAGGGAAAAAGCGAAAGATGTCTGATGGAACAGAAGATGCGGTGACAGGAGCTAAAGTGTTTGTACTTCCCTCAGGCTCAGTACCAATCAATCCACACATTACATTGATGGTCGACACAATCAAGCCACTTATTTGTCAGCTTGTTGAGGAAGCTAATCTGGTAATATTTGGAAGCAGATAAAAATATCCAGTGTTTACCTTATTTGTGATGATCAAATCTTTAAATATGATAAAATCTTTCTGTAGCTGCCTTCTTTGATAATCAGTGCACATGGAAATATTCTATTGGTATTTTTGTTGTTTTTGTAAAATTAGGTTTGCATTTTAAGCCTTGAAACCACGTAATATGCCATATCTACCATATTTAGTAATGCATGGTCAGTTTTCCAATCATGGATGCTATAATTTTCTCACTATGGACAGAACCCTGGAAGCATCTGAGAGAGCACTTGTTCAGTGGGGGTTAAAAGTTTTACTCCCAAAATGAGGTACATCCATGAAGCTCCACCATCTTCAACCATCATAAATAATATAAGTCTGACAGATGCTTGTTCACAAGACTCAACAGTCATACAATAACCAGCCCAGGTCTATGAAGTCTTGGTGGACAGGTGAGGTGGTGCCTAGTGACCTTCACCTGCATTCATTACATTTGCCCACTACTATTGTTCAGACATTCTGGCTCACTTAACATCAGCTTGTAATACCTTCACTTCTGTTTCTGGCCTGTGAGATATCAGATGGGTATCATGGTCTTTGATTCGTGGGTTTTCCATGACATGAATCATAAGTACTTTGTTGCATCTTGAAAACTAGCATAATTATAGAAAATCTGACACTAGCTGCCACTATAGGATGGCGCTGTATGTATTACAGTGTATGAAAACAAGGTTTTCCAAAAATTTGAAAGGATAAGGATGGAAGAGTGCTCTGGCTTTCAAACAAATAATATCTTAGAAGTCATATGGTGGAATAAAAGTCAAATGGTGTGATAAACATAACATGAGAGGAAATTAAAAGTCACAAGAGAAACAGACTCATGGGTGAGATGAAAAAAAAAAAAAAAGGTGCAATATTGGATTACACTTGAAAGGAGAATGACCCAGAGACAGTTTTGTCTCCATATCATAAGGTTTCATTGAGTAATTAATGAAATGGTTGTGGCTGAGAGAGCTGAAGAGGGTGTATTGAAATAATTTGGACATATGGAAAGAATGAGTGAGGAAAGGCTGACAAAGAGGATATGTGTAACAGAAATGGAGGGAACAAGAAGAACAAATTGGAGATGCAAGGATGGAGTGAAAATGATTTTGAGTGATCGGGGCCTGAACATGCAGGAAGGTGTAAGGCATGCACACGATAGGTGAATTGGAACGATGTAGTGTATTGGGGTTGCCGTACTGTCATTTAACTGAACCAGGGCATGTGAAGCGTCTGGGGTAAACTGTGGAGAGCTTTGTGGGGTTTCAGTGCATTAAAATGACAGTCAGAGAATGGATTTAAGTGAATGCAGCCTTTCTTTGACTGTTCCTGTCAGTATCTCTTTAATACAGGAAATGGCAATCAAGTATGATAGAAAAATCGTAAGGCAAGTTTTTTCAATGTATTATAAGTTCAAGAGAATATGGAAACACTCTTCAAGTATAATTGAAGAAATAGAACTCACAGCCTTTCATGAAAAATTGGGAAAACTTGCACTGTACTGCCTACAAAACAAACAAATATATGATTATGCTTGGCAGGAATTACAAACATTTATAGAAAATATTCAAAGATAAAAAGACTTGCACTATATTGGAAACAGTAATTAAATGTACAAGACTTCCATGGAATGTATCAAAAAGAGATCAAACGGAAATATTCAAGAGCTGAGGAAAAAATATGGTAATATTCTTCATTGTGTTACAAAGTGAAATAGCACTTCAAGGTGTTTATAAGTAAACCTTGAAGAGGAGACATTACAGATGGCTTAAAGCTATCAGGATAAACTCAAGTTAGACAGCAATGCAATATGTGTGGTAGCAGAGAACAGCAGTATTCTACTCTGAAATGAGCAGCACGCTGCAAGTGCTTCACACTTGCCTTGCCTCGTAGATACTCATGGGTGTATGTATTCAGGTATATTGTATTTTTCTTTAGCTTTTTTTTATTTTTTTGAGTAGAGAGAAGTACACTAAGTTTGTATACCTTCATGCGTTTTTATCTCTCTATCTATCTATTTGTGTCTAATGCCCAGTGCCTTTGAGAACTCCCATCAAGGGGATGGCCATGGCAAAAGTCTCCACTTATCCCTGTCCTTACATGCATACACCATTCCACACATTTTTCTGCTATCTCTTGCCCCTCTTTTTATTCATAAGATAAAGATTATTCTTTGACTATATTTTTTTTTACTTTTCAGCTGAAAATGTGGATATCCTTTTTGATTCCAAAAATTGAAGATGGCAATAACTTTGGTGTGAGCATCCAAGAGGAAACACTGGGAGAGATCCGAACAGTGGAATCTGAGGCTGCGTCTTTCTTTGATCAGATATCACGTTATTATATGACACGTGCCAAGCTTGTGTCTAAGGTGTGTATAGTAACTTTTACCAGGTCTATAGATTTTGCTAAAATGGATGTTTTATATACTTTTGGTAACCAATGCCTTAATACATTTTTTATCTTGCTCCATCTTATGCTGCTTGCATTTTGAGCTTGTCTTTGATCACTTATGCTAATTCTAATGCAGGAAATTAGAAGACAAGTATGTATCAAAAAAATTATGGGACTTTCTCATTTACAGTTAAGCTTACAGATGTTTTTATTGTGTGCTGATACTTCTCATTTTTCACATTTCTTTTTCTCTGTGTTAACGTAACACCTTTAGGTATAAAGGAAAAGATTCTAAATACCTCACTATCTCTCTTGCTTGGCAAGAAAGCTTTAGGAATAAATAGACTGGGGCCTTATTTACAAACATCTAATCTATAGCTGTTGTACTTAATGTACTGAAAGAAGCACCTGTATCCATAATCAAACTCTGCAGTTTCTTTCTTGGTTTACCTTGACCACTTCATATGCCCTAATTTCATCAATATTATGTGAGTTATAGGTTTCAACAATTTTGCTCGTAAACTTTTCCTCTCTATTTTAAGCATTTCCTTTAGTGTGGCACCAAGATGAAAAGGATGTTTGTACCACCTGTATGCACAGCTGGAAGTGGTGAATTTGATACCATTAGAAATTGAGTCATTTTCATCTATTTTCATAAATTTCAGGTTGCCAAATATCCTCATATAGACGATTATCGCCGAACTGTTGTGGAGTTGGATGAGAAAGAATATCTCTCATTACGTATTACTTTGTCTGAGATCAGGAATCATTATGCTACACTCCATGACATGATCACCAAGAACATGGAGAAGATCAAGAAGCCACGCTCTACCAACTCCATTGAAGCCATGTATTAATTTTTCATTATATATTAACTTCCTGAGCCACTGTCTGCTGTGTAATGTCCAAGAAGTATCCTAGATTGCCTTTATCCAAAAGGTGAGGAGGAGAACTCTGAACATTATATTTTGAAATACAAACTTGGATGTACTATTCAAGTTTTACTGTAAACTTATATTGTGTTACTTTTAGGTACCACAAGTGATGAAATCATATAAATTTGTTCTTTACCGGACATAGATTTTTCCTGTTAATCATGAGATTTTTTTTTTTATAACAATTCAATTGCACCAAAGTACCATTGCACTGATATTCATAGATGAAGTATTTATATGTGTAGTCATGTGTTTGTTATTTGCATTCATTTGATTTATATCCAGCGGGAATTTTGTGGTATTACATTAGAGCATAAGCTTCCTTTGGTCATGCATCATTCGTTAAGCAGAAAGAATAAAATCTTATTTTCAGTAATTACAGTATTGCAGGTATCCTGCATTGGGGTTTACACACAAAACTTGAATACAGCATAGATTTGCACGTACTGTACTCTATGCATGTTTTTAGGTACAACTTTAAGGTATATTTGATAATTTAAGTGCAGGTGAAAATTATTTTAAGGGAAAATCATCATATTTTGTTACAATGGTGAAACTGATTCATTGACAGCCTTTTCAATTTAAATCTGAAATGCTTAAACATCTGAGCATTTTTTTTCTTGAAGGAGATAATGTAAGAGCCATCCTTGCATATAATTCTTCATTGAACCAGAATACAGGCCTATTAGCCTTTGGTAGTGTAAATATACATGCAATGACAAATAGGAAATTGTGGTATGACACTTCTCTACAGAAAGGGGTTAACTGAAAATCTCATATCTTTGATGTTCATTATATCTGTAGAGATTCGTTAGCGCGGTTTGCTAAGCTCATCACTTGATGCCTCATTATCAACATTTCTGTTGGATTGGATAGAGAAGTATATCATCTTTCCAGCAAGGTGTCTTGATGTGCTTAGGATAGTGTAGTATTTGCTATCTATTCAGTTTTATAAACTGAATGGTTATGAAGTAAAGCAAATGTGTCCTATAGGTACCTTAAAGGGGCATGATAGATATCTATGTAAAGCAGTAGAAATGTAATAAGTTAACTTATACATTACTAAACGGTGGTGGACTTTTAATTTTGCACAAGAGTATAGGATGCTTTCCAGTCCAGTATTACAGTACTTTTTTATTCACACTTGTATTCAGTAATTTAATCTCCAAAGTGCTATTCTGAATAGTTATGTATATTAATACAAATATTTACAAAGTTGGTGGTTCTCCATTAGTCATCTTGTGAAACATAATAACAAAAAACTGTGGTTTATCAAAATTTAGCCCTTGACAAAATTATGGAACTCAGAAATTATCATTTAGTTCACAGTATTGAATAACTACATACTTTTTTCCCATCTGCCACAAAACCATCATACCATAGTTGTTTCAGTAAACGGCATACAATATACACAAAAACTGATATTCATGAGACTTCATTACGCAAGATTCTGAAACAAAACTTTTATCTGGTGACCAGCATTTCGCATGCACCATTAGACCTATCTTAGGTACATTTGTTCTTTTTCCATTGATACAGTATTCTGACTTCAGTTTACAAGTGTGATAATTATTTAGGTTTGTAATATTTCTTTAAGTTTTTGAAATTTGTAATTGAAAGCTGCTGCCAGTCATTGATTTACATGGTTTCATTTTGATTAACTTTATGTATATTTATCTTGTGTTGTGATGTATTACTCATCACTAAACCACTACATAATTGCTGTAACTGTATGAGTGTTAATAGTCGATTAAGTGGAAAGCCAAACAGTATTTTGGTGCCAAGAGAAGATGAAGCTGTATCATCTGTTTTGAATATGTATATACACTGAAGAATCAGGTAACATGCCATTTATTTATAGATGAAATTGCTCAGTAGATGTATAAAAGTTTTTTTAAGTGAAATTTTCTGGGAAATAGAATACAAGTGCAGTTAAAGAGAATATTATGTTTTAGGAGGGAATACGGAATATATGTTTGTTGAAAGAATTTATGACTGAGCTTAAATAAATGTGAAATTTCATGAAATGCTGTATGGATGGAGAATGATGTGGAAGCCTTTGGAAAGAAAAGTTGTTGTTAGTGTTCAAAAAAAACAATTTTGAAACATAAATGTTAGTATGCATGTGGAGAAAGAAATGGTGTAGTCTTTTACATTATTTACAAGTAGTATATGAATATATTGAAATACATGAATGGTAGAATACAGGCAAGAGAGCGATTTCTCAAGATTGTATGTATTTTTAGAAAAATGGAAGAGCAAAGGGTAAAGGAGGAATTAAGAAAGTTTACATGAGAAACAATCTCATTTGAAGAGAGTATTTTAACCTTTTCATAAGAGCATTTTTTTTATGAGAATCTTTACATTTTTATCGTATAGAGAGTATGCATTGATAATGCACCAAATATTTGTGATTATCAGAAAATGATAAAAACTGATTTTCAGTTGTAGATTTATGAGGGATTGCAACTGTAATTTATTTTCTTGGCCTTTGTTATTGATTGACAGCTTTGGACATGGAAAATTTTGATTTTATCCTTCCCAAGAAGTCTTTAAACAAGAATAAGAAATATGTCTAGAAAATTTTGATTCGCACTGCTACTTGAATATTTATATTGTATGATGATCACTTCTCCTTTTGTTTTGCTGACCCTTACTAGTACCAGAGGAGAATAGAATACTTTAATAGTTGGTGCACCGAAACCAAATCTGTCTCATAACAGACCACTTTGGGAAGTCCTTAATACAACAAGAAATGTTAGGACTTATAAAGTTTGGATTACACCAAGGACTCAAGTTATAGTAGGGTTATGTTCTTTGACACCTGTCTCAAGTTGAATAGTAACTTGAACCACTGAAACTTTTGGTATAATGGGCTAGTGTCCATGGCCACAAATTTTCCCAAGCTAACTTTTATGGATGCATTATACTGTACTAGAACCTACTTGCCACCTATATATGATAGCACATTGTCATGATGTATTTTCGACTACATCTAATGAAAATGTACGGAAAAAAGTTCTCTGCTGAAACAAAGTGATGAGGCTTTAGGTGCTGCTGGAGTGGAATGGGTTGAGCTAGGATTACTGGGAGGAAGAGGGAGGGGCATAAGGGCTATCTAATCATCCCCAAATGATAATATTAACTTGCCAAATCAATGGTAATGCAGATAGTGCTTAATGAGAGTTTGAGGTGGTAGTGAAGTGGGTTGGGGATGGAATGAGGGCTAGTGGAATGAAGAGACAGGGGAGCTAGGCTTGTATACGTTACTCCTGAATCATCTGATTGAGCAGTTGTTTTTAAGTGGAGAACATCCATACTTTATGAACTTTGTTCACTCGCTAAGGATGAAGTAAACAATGGAGTAGCATTGAACACACAAATGAATTTCACCGATTGGTCAGTTACATGCGAACATTATTTTGCTGTTACATAATTAGAATATGCATAGTAAGTACTCAAATAATGATAGACATTATTATCAAGAAGTAATTGATATTTCAGATGTGTAGAATTTTTTTCTTTTCTTTTCTTTTAAACTATTCGCCATTTCCCGCGTTAGCGAGGTAGCATTAAGAACAGAGGACTGGGCCTTTGAGGGAATACCCTCACCTGGCCCAATTCTCTGTTCCTTCTTTTGGAAAATTAATCATTTCCAAACGTGAAATGGATAACACCTCACCCCCATTTCACTGTATCCTGTGTAGAATTTATGATTAGAATATTTGTTTTTTCCATTTTGTTGTAAGTGAAAGCTTAATGTCCAAAGTCAATATATGTTTCTTAATTCTAAAGTGTCATAAGTCCAACACAAGTTGAAGCAATGCAATCAGAGGCTCTGTTTTAATAGAAATATATGTTTTTGTACCGTATGTTGTTACTTTATTGGAAGTTTTTACACACACACATATCAAATAACATGGCACGTGTCATAGACATGGCTGCCCACATTTTGGTTTCTTTGTTAGATATACACCCATCTGAATCCGCATTCTAAATAAAGATGAATCACACTTTTCTATATACGCTCTGGACATCACCCTTCCTTACAACACCACATAGTTTCAAGATACACTTATCTCTTCATGCCCATTATGCAACCACCATAATGAATACATCAAGCACTTATTATTTGATTGCCCTGTACTCTGCACATAGACACACATTACAACACATAAGGACTTATGGTCTCCAGCAGTGAATGTGGCTGGCTTCCTTAGTGCTGCAGGAGCCTAATAAAGATAGAAAGTACTTTTAGGGCAGGAAGTAAGTAAGTATACATTCTAAGAGGAAAAATGGCACATGATTGTTAGTTGACCAGTCCCTCTATACAATATCCCTCTTCACTGTCCATTAACAAAGTTTTGAACACCTATTGTTTTTTGACCAGTCCCTTTATACAGTATCCCTCTTCACTGTCCATTGACAAAGTTTTGAACACCTATATGTTAATGTGTGATTTCTCAGTATTAGGATTCAGCATGACATGATTATTATGGCAAGTTCTGTAATTGTAATGTACAGGTGTTTGTTTAATGAAATGTGTAAGGTTATATAAAGTAAAAGAGGGGATATTGTGTTTTGAGCACTATCACAGTTTTCCCTGTTTGTTGATTCAGTGCCACTGATGACGAAGACACTTAGATGCTACAGTATCGCTAATTGAATTCATCATTTACTTAATGATATGGCCTAACTACAGGAGCAGGTATAGCAATGCTCATTTACTATAATTTGTGTGGGCATGCTTTCGCATCAGAGAGGTAGCGCTAGGAAACAGAAGAAAGACGCATCCACTCATACACATACATATCAACATATACATATATGTACATATCAACATTTATACACATGTACATATTCATACTTGCTTGCCTTAATCCATTCCTGGCACCACTGTGCCCCACAGGAAAGAGCATCGCAACCCCCTGCATCAGTGAGGTAGCACCAGGAAAACAGACTAAGAAGGCCACATTCGTTTACACTTAGTCTAGCTGCCATGTGTAATGCACCAAAACCACAGCTCCCTATCCACATCCAGGCCTCACAGACCTTTCCATGGTTTACATACGAGTTTTATTCGCTAAATTATTATTATTATTTGTTCATAATTGTTTATCCCATTCCTTTATGAGCAAGATAGCATCAGGAACAGAAGAAAGGCCTCTTTAGCTCACATCCATTCTCTAGCTGTCATGTTTAATGCACTGAAACCACAGGCCCCACAAACCTCTTCGTGGTTTACTGCAGCTGCTTCATATACCCTGATTCAATTCATTGACAGCACCCCCTGTATACCACATCACTCCAATTCACTCTGTATCTTGCATGTCTTTTGCCCACCTGCATGTTCAGGACTCAAATATTTTTTACTCCATCCTTTCATCTCCAGTTGGGTCAACCCCTTTTCCTTGACCCCTCCACTGCTGACTCGCATATCCTCTTTGTCAACCTCTCCTCAATCATTTTCTCTGCATATGTCCAAACCATTTTAGCGCACCCCTCTTTAAATCTCTCACCTACCCACTTCTTATTACCCTTTTATTACTTGCTTGATCAAATGACCTCACACCACCATATATTGTCCTTAAACATTTCATTTCCAACACTTCCACCCTCCTCTGCACACTTTTATCTCCAGCCCATGCCTGGCATGTATACATCACTGGGACTGATAAACCTTCAGATATACCCATTTTTGCCCTCTCAGATAATAACTCCTCATTCCACACATTCCTCGGTGCTCCCAGAACCTTCGCCCCCTCACCCACCCTGTGACTTGCTTCCACTTCCATGGTTCAATTCACTGCCATGTCCACTCCCTGTGTCTGAGACACTACCTCCTCGAATTTCCTCCCTTCATACTCACAACCCAACTGACCTGTCCTGCTGCACTGCTAAACCTAATAACCTTTCTTTTGTTCTTGTTTACTTTCTCCTTTCATTTACACCTTATCCAAAACTGAGAAACCAACTTCTGCAGTTCCTTTCTTGAATCTGCCACCAATGCTGTGTCATCAGCGAACAACAACTGACTCAATTCCCTGGCCCTCCCCTCACCCTGTACAGACTGCATACTTGCTTCTTTCTCTGAGACCCTTGCATTTACCTCCCTTGTCACTCCATCCATAAACAGATTAAACATGTGTGTTAACATAGCACACCCCTATTGTAGACCTACCTTCGTCTGGAACCACTTGCCCTCCTCTCTGCCTAGTGGCACACTTCCCTTACAATATTATTATGATACAATAACAGGTCATCTTGAATGGGGCTCCTGAGCTTAAGGCTTCACTATACAGAAGAGCAGGGAAACATTGGACTCCATTGGAATGTGAAGTTCCTTGATAAGATTGTCTTTTATGCCCATTAACCTTGATACATCCTCACTGAAGGTGATTTCTCTCTCGTGGAATTACTTGCAACCAGAATCTGATACAGAGCTGAATAGCCTTAGAAGCTCCAATGCTTGGCTTATAGGCCTAAATTCTATTATTCGATCCTGAATCTGGTAACATCGTGCTTTAGCTGATACACCTTATATTTTTCAACAGGCTGCAACAAAGTTGCGTATGAATCTATAAGATTATGATTAACCGTAAAGGATGGAGCCTGGTAATTTAAAGGGATCCTGAAAGTATTTTACTCGTCAATTAAGAGAAAATCTTCAGAAAAACTAGAGGGAAAAATCTAGTACATTACCTATATTTCATGGTGTATGGACCTTTAAATTTGACATGCAGCAAGAGCTTGGCTTATATGTTTGTTGACACTTGCTGACTCGTTTTCATTTTTCCTCCTCCACCACCGATGGATGACTGTTGCTTAAAGAACTCTTCCCAGTGCTACCTTCAACAACTGCCAGATAATTATCACCACAGTTAGTGTCCCAGGGTCTAGCTCTACTTAGTCACTAATTGATGTGGGGAGTGCACTAGGGCCATACCTTTCCCATGTTATATAGGTATCTAAGTTGCTAGGATTCCTTCTCTGCTAATTTTAGTTTCTTGTGACATAAGGCATTTCTTTATACCAAAAAGCATGCTTTTCAGTTTAGATGATTGGGAAAAGGCAGCCTAGACAAGTGCATCTGGAATTTCCTACAAGATAAGACACTTCTATATGGGTAACTATAGTCTCAGGAATTTTATCTAATGCTATTTAGTTGCTTGTGACATAAGGCATCTCAGCATACTGATAAAGCTCACCTTCAAATTTCAATTAGGACAGGAAGAGGCAATTCATACAAGTATGGCTATGATCTCCCAACCATAAAAAAATTCTAGTATGGCTTAAGTCCATTAGGAATAAGAAAGTAGGGAAAGGAATTGATTGAGTGGAAGAGTACTGGGAGAGAAATGGAAGAATGCATGAAATGGCATGTAAGGACAGGGATAAGTGGAAACACTTTTGCCATGGCCATCCCTAGATGGAAGTTCCTGGAGGGAACAGGTTTCCAAGATATAAATAGACAGATTGATGTTCCAGGAAATGTTATATGTTGCTTTCAGTGTTCCCCAACCAAGACTGAAAAATGCTGGATTATACCATGGTTTGCAGTAGCACAAATTTTTTATGTTGGAAGTTTAATACTTTTAGCGTTACACTGGTGCAGTATTTTATTTACATAGTACTCTCAAAACTTTTGTTTGCTGAGATTTTTTTTTATGTACCTGATAGGTTCTCAGCATTTTTCACTCGTGAACTGCAAGCTGTTTCTGAAAAATTATAGCAAATCAGGATAACAGCACATTTCATTAGTAATATTTTTCAGAATCCCTTATTTGCCATGGATATGTCTCATCATATATGTCCCCAAAATGCAGAGGTAAAACTATTTGACAAATGATGTATTGCAGCCTTCTAAATCTTATACACAGGAGCCCAGTTTTTAATAGCAAAATGGTTCAAAGTCTGCTTTTAAAGCCATGATGTAAGAAGCATTATCATTTATTGCAAGGAAAGTGGTACAATAGATGGAATCACATTAGTTAATGTGGTTTGTAGCTACCAACATGTTATCAAAGTAGATAGAAATGGTATGTATCTACTATCATGTCATCACATTAGCTTGAGTCTTTTTGTCCACCATCCTATCATCATGATGGGTAGAGGGCCATAGTTTGTCATCACAGCTAAAGGGACATAGTTTGTATCTACCACTATGTCATCACATTAGCTGGGGGGACTTAGATTGTATCCACAAGCCTGTTATCACATTAGCTAGAGGAGCATGGTTTTTATCTAATACTATGTTGTCACCTTAGCTAGAGGGACACTGTTTGTTTTCCTTGGAATGTTATCATGTTAGCTAAAGGGACAAGCTTTGTATCTAACACTATGTCATCACATTAGGAAAGATCTTGTAATCACATGGAAAATGCCTGAATGCTATGAATTAAGCTCTCAATATATTTGTTATTAATGCCTCATGAACATGAATGATGACAGGTGTTCTTGTAGTAGGTCACTGTGGCCATGTAGAAGCCTGAGGAATTTGGAACAAGCAGAAAAGAACATTGCATAATGTCACAGAGGAGGTACAGTATACACTTAGCAAAATAACACTGCAAAGTGTGTGATACAAAGAATGAAACTAGTTGTAACCCTAAATTTTAAGGAAATTTCATCTTAAAACTGATGTTACTCTTCTCACTATGCAACACAGGGAGCCTGTATGTAGAGATATCAATTATAATGAAAGTTCCTATGTAGTCAAGCAGCTATATAGCAGTATAACACTTGTGTCCCCACCTGGCACTACCTCGATAACACGGGAAAAAACGATGATCAATTATAATAACAGAGGACCAATCTTTGGTCTGAGCCAGGGCATATGAAATGTCGGGTAAACCATGGAAAGGTCTGTTGAGCCTGGGTATGGATGGGAGCTGTAGTTTCACTGCATTACACAAGACAGCTAGAAACTGGGTGTGAATGAATGTGGCCTTCTTTGTCTTTTCTTGGCGCTACTTCATTGAAGGGAGGAGGGTGCTCTTTCTTGTGAGGCAGGGTAGCGACAGGAATGGATCAAGGCAAGCAGGTATGAATATATATATCTGTATGTGCTGGGAGTGTTTGAAAGAAAATTTAATGTAAAGTAAGATTATAAAGATTACCAAGAGAGAAAGACATGGGTGGAGTGTGAAACGGAATGGAGAAAACCTGTAGGAAGTTAAGTGTGAGGAAAGGTTGACCAGGAGGATATATGTCAGAAGTGGAGGGAACAGGGAGACCAAATTGTAGATGGAATGATTAAAAGCGTGCACGGGATAGAGTGAATTTGGACCTTGTCATATACTTGCGTAGACGTTGTCATTGGACTGAAACAGGGCGTTTAAAGTGTCTGGGGTAAATCATGGAAAGTTCTGTGAGGCATGGTTGTGGATAAGGAGCTGTGGTTTCGCTGCATTACACACGACAAATAGCAAATGGATATGAGAGGAAGTGGTCTTTCTTCGTCTGTAGCTGTCGCTGCCCTACTAACGAGGGAAACGGAGATCAGTTATGATTTTATATATATATATATTGCATATGAACACGCACTTTTCAAAGAACACACACTGTCCTACAACAACAAGGATTCGAACCGAGCACCATTTGCTTGTTAGTAGTAACGCTAACCACTCTATGATCGGACTTGATCATACTATATTGTGGTGCTCATGGGCGTGAAACAAGGGTAATCGATTACTAGTAATCGAATTATCACAGAGAAAAGTATCGAAGCAGCTTTACAAAAACGTATTAATTTTCAGTGAGTTTGCAATGCTATTTACTGACACGGCTTAAATAATGCATTATACGCAACGATTCACAAACGAATGTTTAGATATTTAATATTTGTGGTCGTTGCGAATCTTTTGTTAGAGCCACAAGACAAGGATGAAGAAAAGGCCGGTTAAGGGTACGTTACTCTATCGAGTTTGGAGTGAAGGTCTATAGGCATGTAAATGATTACTTAAACACGGTTTCCATCAATATCGAAAATCATATCATGTATCTGTTTTGAATTATACTTGTCAACATACTACGAGGAAAAACCTGCCTTTAAGGCCTCCAACTCGGACGAAATGAGGAATATGAGAAAAAGAAAGTTCATTTGAGATGTGTTTTTTGACCTGAGTCTTAAATGGGAAGAGGCTGTTTACAGGAAAAGAGAAAGACAAAAGGAGAATTCCACCTTTTCGTTATTCACGGATGAATGGGAGAAGGAAAATTTCACTAAGAAACCTGCCATTACTTAGAAAACCATTGATATAGCCATTACTTTTCTAAAAGGATCACATTATGATTGTTTATAGATATTACTAAGGCATGAAATTTGTGATATATCTATGAAGTAGTCAGTCAATTCCTCCAATTTCCCAAAGTAATTTATATAAGTTAACAGCAAAAATATAAATATGCATACAAGCTAAATTTTAAAATTTCGATAGTCACGACCTCCTACGTACAGAAATATCACTGTCATACACATACAGAGTTCAGCAGTGAGTTAAAAGATGACACAAATGAAGAGGCTAATAATCGATTACAATGTAATATTTAAAAGGATAAAGGTTATCACGCTCATTATGCACGATAATTTCTCGTATAGGGATAATTTTTTTCCAAGTTCTGTCTCTACACATCAACTCAGTGTTTTTATTCAACGGTAAATTTTCAGTAGGAAAGGCATTAACAGTAATTCAATGTCGAAAGAATATATATGATACACTGAGAAGGAGATTTTGCAGTTTGAATATTTCAAGAGTTAAACAACTGGGTAATAATGTACGAAGATCCTTGTGGGAGGAAACTACCACACGACACGCAAGAGTGTAAACAGTTCACCACCAGGTTGCGGGGTTTCTTGAATATCACGCTGGTTTTCCATGATCTCTTTAGCCATTCCAGATCTGGGAACATGGGAGGGGAAAATATTTGTAGGAATCCTGGGATTCTCGTGGGCCACCTACATGTGGGAGGAATACCTGGCTTACAGACAGGTGAGTCAAGTTGGCTTTACCAGAAAACAGAAGGTATGTTCAGTAAACACACTGTGTAGGCAGTCGTTACTTTGCCAACAATTTGGCTCTAGTGGACCAAGAATTGTATTATGCTGACACGGTTTAGTTTCCCTTATTACCTTATTAACTTCCCATAGGATTTTTATTTTTTCTAGAATTTATCCTTTGACAGACGCATATGTTGGGTAGTTACATTCGATAAAAAAAAGATGCCACTGGGTTCCTTTCACTCTTTAGATTTGATGTAGAATGTAGGATGTTAGGTGTAGCACCTTCTGCTTACAAGTTTTAAGTTCTCATACAATGGGAAGGTTTTTGATATAGAGGAAAATTGTTGGGTAAGAGTTGTCAGAGAACTCATATCCATCATTTCTAAGTCCAGGAAATATTTTATGTTAAAACGGTCAGATCTACCAGCGTTACCTAATCCCAGTGAGGAGGTCTCTGCCTTCCATATCTGAACATAATCTAGAAATGGAAGGTAGTTTGCTGAAGTCTGTGCCTACCCTACCACAACGTAATCCAGAAATGGAAGGTAGTTTTAAGTCAGTGTAGTATTATAATGTTTAATGGAAGAGAAAATGAACAGGGTCAACATAGTAATGTTTGACCTACCATAGCCACTATATTTGTAAATTTTATGGCAGTGTATATTTGTATATAAAAGTGAAAATTAATTAGTTTACTTCAGCACCAAATATGGCTTTGGATATTGGGTGATTTTGTTCTACAATTGCAGTAATGTTTAAAGAATAAGGGAACTTGCAGAGCATTGTATCTTACTGATTGATATATGGTGAGGTGATAATAGTGAGGGTTTTGTATAGAGAAAAATATGGACTTTTGTAAGACTGATAGTAATATTTTAATCAAGATCTCTCTAATTTCAAATTTTGTCACTTAGCGTCGAGTGTACCGAGAAAAAGTTGAGCCACCAAAAGAGCTGAAGGGCATCATGGAGCGTGTCACATATGACAAAGCGAGAGCATACAGCCTTGACAAGAGTAATTTTAGTCTTATTGAAGGAGCCTTCAATCAGGTCTTGAGCACAGTAAGTCTTTTTTATTTACTAAAATTTACTGGTGTATTGCATATTGAGGTGAATATATGTTTTGTACTTCCTAACAGTGAACTCAGAGTTTCTTGATAAGGATATAGTGGTAAATATTTATGTTCTGCTTATTTTGTAGGGGATGTTTACTTTTACCCAGTACGTGTACTCAGAATTTGAGTTCCATATAACTTCACTAAATCATGTTGTGTAGTGGTACAAATAGATATTGTTTCTGATCACATGATGGAGGATGGAGTTGAGAGGTGTATTATTTTACCATATGTGTCTTATCGCCGCGTTTGTTAACTCATCTTAATTTTTAATTATATGGCAACATAAGTATTTTGTCAATCTTTGGTGTAGATTCAGAGATTGGATTGGCACAGTTGAATAAGAAGTAAAGGAGAATACTGTCTAGGGAAGAAAGACAATTGTGTCTCTCAGGATGATTTTAAAAGACCGTGTATGTGACAGTTTTGATTAAGGTATGCATAATGTGGCTATTCCAAGTTGTGGTGTTCTAGGCAGTTCTAGGACTCAGACTGTTGAAATATACATTTTAAGGGTTGCTTGTGATGTTAACTGATAGGACAGAGTAAGTATTGGTGAGGTATGGGATTACAAAGAAAGACAAGAGAGATGGGGTGTGGTGCCACACGGTGGATAAAGAGAAATATTGGAAAGTGATCTGGTGTAGAGAAGATGCAGGTTAGTAGGAAAAAAAAATGTATAATAATGAGGCACACAGAAATAGAATTAGGGAATGACGCTTGGCATCCTTGGAGAGGAATTTCATACATTACTTTGGAGAAAGTACCCAGCAAGGCGTAGGAGGATGTGGTATGCTTGGGAGATATGTTTTTGGATAGGGCAGCTTGGTAACTTTGATGAAGCCACTTCTCCAAGGGGATTGAGGCACCAATGCTAAATATAGGTAGTTAGATTTCATGTATTGAACTTCGCTTATGTAACTCGGTTATTGGGAATATTTTATGATCTGGTGCCTGATGGACTAAGGCAGTGCTGCATATTAGATATACTAGTTGTTGTTGTTTTTTTCATACGATTCGCCATTTCCCGCATTTGCGAGGTAGCATTAAGAACAGAGGACTGGGCCTTAGAGGGAAAATCCTCACCTGGCCCCCTTCTCTGCTCCTTGTTTTGGAAAATTAAAAAAAAAACGAGAGGGGAGGATTTCCAGCCACCCGCTCCCTCCCCTTTTAGTCGCCTTCTACGACACGCAGGGAATACGTGGGAAGTATTCTTTCTCCCCTATCCCCAGGGATAAGTTAAGTTATTGGGGATATTTTGTGATCTGGTGCCTGCTGAACTAAGGCAGTGCTGCATATAAGATAAACTAGTTACGAGAATTTTTCAGTGAGGTATTTTGATATTTTTATACATTTTCTTAATGTTCTATTGTAGTGCTGTTTTCTGTAACTGTCCTTAGTGATGACTGTTGTAAACAATAATAAAACTGTACAAAGAAAAAGCTGTACAAGTCAAACAGTCTTTAACCAGGAACTGGTGCCTCTTTAGATTGTTTTAGTTGAAATCATTAGCACTTTCTGGTGTCTGTCTGCTCTGAATTAGGCATAACTGCTGTCTTTTATTTGCAAAAACTTTTCTTATTCAGATTCATAGTCAAAAGCAGGCCTAAGCTTGCTGGATAAAATCAAAGATAGTGGTAATTATACTGTTTGTTAGGAAATTTTGAGAATATGAAAGAATACTAAATTTAAGAGCTTCCCAGCTATTTAAAAGTCTCATTATATATCTTTTAATGGACAAGTATTAATTTTCATGTGTGCATTATTGTACTTTCTTCATTCTAACAAGCTTTATTCTGCCACTCTAGTGCCCAATTTTTTATTGTTTCATTTGCCTTTATCAGTGTACCCAACCTCCACTGTATGTAATTTTGTTTCACTTCCACTACTTGATTATAAACAATAAATTTCCTCAACTCATAAACGGTGACAATCTAAGTAAATTTCCTCAACTCATAAACAGTGACAATCTAAGTTGATGTAATGCATTCATGTTTCCATTTTGAAATAATTATCCAATGCTCTATTTTCCCAGGGTATCATGGTTTATGGAGGTTTTCCTGCATTATGGGCAGCATCTGGAAGAGTTTCAGAGTGGTTAGGATTCACTGCTGATGCAGAAATCCCACAGACTGTAACTTTTGTGTGTTTAGGATCTTTATTGAACTCTGTTGTGAGCCTTCCATGGTCTGCATACTTTACCTTCAAGGTGGAGCAAAAACATGGTTTCAACAAACAGGTAAGCAAGGTTTTCTAAGATATTGAAGCTATTTTCAAGAAATTTTTTGCTTTTAAAGGTAGATATGAAAGCTAATTCTGAAGGTCGGAAAAGAACTCATTTTCAATATTGGACAGAGATAGCATCTAATGATGACCCAGATTAAGAATTGAAAAATTAAGGTACAATATTTGTAAAACATTGATTTTATTTGATTGCTTTTGGAATTATGTTTTTAAGAGTGCTTGTCTCTTAGGTCTCAAGTTCTTCATTTATGGCAGTGACTGTGTTTTCTTGTGTTAACACTAGATGTTGTATTTAAAATCTAGTTAAACAGTCATGAGTAACTTTGAATAAGTAACCATTGAAATAGTCCTGAAGATATTCGACTTTGATAATTGATATTTATATATTTAAAGTATTTCATAAGGAAGAACACCTCCGGTGCCAGCCATTTGCTGCCCTCATACTTATTTATGGTATGAAGGATGTAGTATTTCAAATCAACTTCATGTTATTTGCCACTAACTTTGTAACGGTGTATAGAATGAGTTGAAAGTGAAAACAGGCTTGGAGATGAAGAAGGCAACATCTCTCAGTGTCCTATCTGCACTTGCCAGGAATCACTCTCCCTTTGTTTTTTATTGTGAAAAGTGTAATATTTCTGCTCTAGAGTTGACCTTTGTGAATGGCCAGCTAAGGGAGAGGCATTAAAAGCTAAGAAGTGGCAATGGAGTTCACCAGTTTTTGAGACTTTTGCCATGGCCGCCCCTTTGAGGGAGTTCCCACAGGGAACATGCAACACAGATATAGATAGATTGGTATAGTCATGTCATTTTATCTCTATCACTGTGCCTTTGTATGATTTAAGAGCAGTGAAAGCAGGTTTAATAGAAATGAAATGACATCTCTGCATTCTCTGCTTTTATTGAGACCTTTATAATGGCTCAACAAGAAGCAGTTAACAAGACCAACACAAAGACAATGATTCAATTTTTTTTCTGTTGGAAGTACTGAACCATGCCCACCATTTGGGTTTAGTGATAAAATCATTCATATTGGCTTAATATAATGGTAGTTAGAACATTATATCTTTGTGCCATGAAAAGGGAATTCATAACTCATTGACTGCTGCAGCATTCAGTAAATTGAAAAAATGATTATGATATTCCTTTGTAGTACCACTTGAAGAGCTTTTTTTTTTTCTGAAAAAAAAAAGGTAAAACACAACTTTAGGGGCAACACAGGAAATAACTTATGGATATGGAAGAAATGTGAACTCTTTGTACTTAGTAAAATTGTGGGAGGAAAGTTGTTAGAAGCAGTGAAAAGTTTTTATCGAGGATGTAAGGCATGTGTACGTGTAGGAAGAGAGGAAAGTGATTGGTTCTCAGTGAATGTAGGTTTGCGGCAGGGGTGTGTGATGTCTCCATGCTTGTTTAATTTGTTTATGGATGGGGTTGTTAGGGAGGTGAATGCAAGAGTTTTGGAAAGAGGGGCAAGTATGAAGTCTGTTGTGGATGAGAGAGCTTGGGAAGTGAGTCAGTTGTTGTTCGCTGATGATACAGCGCTGGTGGCTGATTCATGTGAGAAACTGCAGAAGCTGGTGACTGAGTTTGGTAAAGTGTGTGAAAGAAGAAAGTTAAGAGTAAATGTGAATAAGAGCAAGGTTATTAGGTACAGTAGGGTTGAGGGTCAAGTCAATTGGGAGGTAAGTTTGAATGGAGAAAAACTGGAGGAAGTAAAGTGTTTTAGATATCTAGGAGTGGATCTGGCAGCGGATGGAACCATGGAAGCGGAAGTGAATCATAGGGTGGGGGAGGGGGCGAAAATCCTGGGAGCCTTGAAGAATGTGTGGAAGTCGAGAACATTATCTCGGAAAGCAAAAATGGGTATGTTTGAAGGAATAGTGGTTCCAACAATGTTGTATGGTTGCAAGGCGTGGGTTATGGATAGAGTTGTGCGCAGGAGGGTGGATGTGCTGGAAATGAGATGTTTGAGGACAATGTGTGGTGTGAGGTGGTTTGATCGAGTAAGTAATGTAAGGGTAAGAGAGATGTGTGGAAATAAAAAGAGCGTGGTTGAGAGAGCAGAAGAGGGTGTTTTGAAATGGTTTGGGCACATGGAGAGAATGAGTGAGGAAAGATTGACCAAGAGGATATATGTGTCGGAGGTGGAAGGAACGAGGAGAAGTGGGAGACCAAATTGGAGGTGGAAAGATGGAGTGAAAAAGATTTTGAGTGATCGGGGCCTGAACATGCAGGAGGGTGAAAGGAGGGCAAGGAATAGAGTGAATTGGATCGATGTGGTATACCAGGGTTGACGTGCTGTCAGTGGATTGAATCAGGGCATGTGAAGCATCTGGGGTAAACCATGGAAAATTGTGTGGGGCCTGGATGTGGAAAGGGAGCTGTGGTTTCAGGCATTATTGCATGACAGCTAAAGACTGAGTGTGAACGAATGAGGCCTTTGTTGTCTTTTCCTAGCGCTACCTCGCACACATGAGGGGGGAGGGGGATGGTTTTGCATGTGTGGCGAGGTGGCGATGGGAATGAATAAAGGCAGACAGTGTGAATTGTGTGCATGGGTATATATATGTGTGTGTATATATATGTGTACATTGAGATGTATAGGTATGTATATTTGCGTGTGTGGATGTGTGTGTAGATACATGTGTATGGGGGTGGGTTGGGCCATTTCTTTCGTCTGTTTCCTTGCGCTACCTCGCAAACGCGGGAGACAGCGACAAAGCAAAATAAAAAAAAAATCAATAAAAATTGATTTTAATGGAAAACGATTTGGAGCGTACAGTTTTATGCCACAATCATAGATGATGAAAATGCGAGTTATGAGGATCTGGGAAAGTTTGCTGCAAAAGTAAGGGGAATACCTACAGAAATATTAATTGAATGAAATGTGATTGAAAAGGAGGATCCATTGAAGGACAGCTTTTAATGAATCAGAGTATCACATCATGCAAATTATCTGTTGAAGATTGTTTTATGGTATAATGTTTTCATTTAAAACTCGAATGTTTAGACAGCACAAACCTCATATTGGAAATGAATCAACAGATGGTAACTCCTAAAGATTTACTATAAGATGATCTCTTGATTTTTCATTAATACATTATGCAGTTCTGACAATGACAAATTATAAGGATGATATTGATATTTCATGTATTTAGAATGATTATAATTTGTTCAACATTAGGGAATCATCTCTCTTTAATTGGTAATTCTATATACAAATTAACCATGTATTCTACATGAAAATGGAATTTTGTTCTCACTTGTTGGATTAATCTTAGAAGTGACTATGAAGTATTGCTGTTCCAATATGAACATGAATATGAAATTATTTACTAAATAAAGTGTCTTTTGACTCTCCAACAGACTTTAGGATTCTTCATAAAGGATAAACTGAAGAAATTTGTTGTGTCACAGATTATTTCTGCCCCAGTTGTGTCAGGCTTGGTTTACATCATCAAAGTAAGTTAAAAAAAAAAAAAAAAATGGTATTTGTAACCAAATTGTGTACCCCAGACACAGTCAGAATCCATTGTTCTCTCTCTTTATGCATGCTTGCTTTTCCTGCTCTCAGAAAGTAGCATTAGTAATTGAGCCTTTTTGTTAAGATTTTTGCTTTGCTCCAGTTTCTTTTCCTGTATTTGTCAAAGTGATTAAAAAAAATATATGTGTTCGAGGTGGAGTGGGCAGGGAGAAGCAGGAAACCAAATTGGAGGTAGAAGGATGAAGTGAAAGAGATTTTGAGCGATTAGGTCCTGAACATATGGCAGGGTGAGAGGTTTGCAAGGAATAGAGTGGTATACCGGGTCAATGTGCTGTCAATGGACTGAACCAGGGCATGTGAAATGTCTGGGGTAAACCATGGAAAGGTCTATGGGGCCTGGATGTGGATAGGGACCTGTGGTTTTGTTGCCTTACGTGTGATAGCTAGAGACTGAATGTGAACGAATGTGGCCTTTTGTGTCTGTTTTGCAGGCACTACCTTGCCAAAGCAGGGGGTAGCGATGCTGTTTCCTGGAGGGCAGGTTAGTGCCAGGAATGAATGAAGCCAAGCAAGTATATGATTATGTATATGTCTGTGTATATGTATGTATATATGTGTTTGTGGGCATTTATGTATGTGTATATGAGTGGATGGGCCATTCTTCGTCTGTTTCCTGGTGCTACCTCGCTGGTGTGGGAGATGGCAGTCAAGTATAATAAATGAAATAAAGATAATATAATCAAAGCAATAATACAGCCCTATCCACTGTTCTGCCTCTCTTAATCACCTTTCACATGTGAAAACATACAGGAGCTATGTGGGAGAGAGCAGTATATGGTAAAGGTTTTCTTAGTTGTTGTCTTGATAATCTTTGGGGCTGTGGAAGATTCAAAACTGTCGTCATCCACTGCTGCAACAAGTGAAGGACTGAGAGCTGGATTGACTGTTATGTCGGAGGGGGAGTGGTCACCAGTGAAGGATAGCTTACTGGTTCCCTTAATAGAATAATGAAGAGTAGAGGTGTAAGTACAGAAATGAAGAAAGGATTAAGGGACAGGATAATCCTCCTGACCCTGATGTATGGAGCTGAAACATGAACTTGGGATGAATCATAGATGTCAAGATTCCAGGCTGTGGAAAAAAGTTATTTGAGAGGAGCATGTGGTATGACTACATGAAATGATGAAAGTACTGAGGGGATGTGTGAGAGATTTGATATGGCTGGGAATGCAAAGCAAATGAGTTGTGGAGTGGTAGATTGGGTGAAACATAATACTTTGAGTTGGTTTAGGCATGTTAAAAGAATACAAGACAGGAGAGTGTATGATAGTTTGATTAAAGGGGCTGGTATTTGAGAAAGACCACCCGTGACATGGGGAAATAGAGTGGAAGAGTACTGGTGGGAGAGGAAAGGAGGAAGAATGCATGGAATGTTATATGCGAGGGAGGCATGTAAGGACAGGGATAATTGGAGACTCTTTTGCCATGGCCACACATTTGCTGGGAGTTCCTGAAAGGGATGGGCATCAGAGATATAGATAGATAGATTCTTTCTTCCATCCCAACCAATATGTATCCATTTATTTTAGGCTGTAAAGTTATATGTTGGCTTTCTCCCCAAGCAGATGTAGGTCAACTATCTGCCAGTTATTGTTACTGCCACCACTCCAAACTGAGAGTTCATCCAGAATAATGAGAATGGCTAGTTTTGATAAAGGATGGCATGTTTTTTCATTTTGAAGCAGTACACTTGAATCATTGTGGTTTGGTGATTGTTTCAGTATATTTGTTGGTGCTTTCATTCTGTTATACTAATGAAATCATGGCTAATTATTTATCCACAACTAAGCCTATTTAAGGAGAGAGATGTAATTTACATACACCTCAGCTTCTTTTCTCTTTCTAGAATATGTGGCAGCCAACAGGATGTATTTTCTATTCACAGTTTCCCATAGTTTGTCTGTATACTTTATCATACAGCATGGTGCTATTTCTCTATTTTCTTACCAGATGATAGATGGGAGTAATTGGTAGGTAGGGAGGAGCCACCTAGTTTAATCCTGTATCTGTTTGCATAGACCATAAACTTAGGCTACTATTTCTTTCCTCTAACAGATAACCTTGTCACAGATCATTAGGTTTTGTTTTCCTTTATTCCCATGTGCTCCCACACTTTATTGTATGATCAAAATGTATCACGTAGATGGTAAACTGTTTGACAAGGCCTCCTCTCAGCAGCTGTGCTGCACATTTTGACAGCTTTAGTTTATTTTCTCTATATTTATTATATTCCACTTGCAGAAACAATACAGTATATAATGCATGATGGTAAATGAAACAGTGAAAAGGAAACAGGAGTAAGCATTCATCTTTTTCTGGTTTTGTAAAAAGAAGAAATTGGTGGAAGTAATGCTACTTGCAGCTTATAGTACTAACAATAAATGGTAAGAGCAGATTGTAGAATATATTGAATGTATATGGATTTGGAAAGAATGACTGCAAGAAATGAAAAGGATTGTGAATGAAGTATAGAGAGGAATACTTGATATCAACAAACTTGAACTGAAATCAGGCACCTTTCAGTTCAAGACACAGTTTTCCCATTAAGTTATGTACCATTACCACATAGAGTTCCTGTAATGTTAGTAATGTGGTGTATTTTTATTACAGGCAGGTGGCGACTATTTCTTTTTGTATCTTTGGGGATTCACAATGGTTGTGGTAATGTTCTTCATGACAGTCTACCCAGATTATATTGCACCACTTTTTGACAAGTATGAACCCCTACCAGAAGGTGATCTCAAGACAAGGATTGAGGAGTTAGCAGCACAGATTGAATTCCCCCTAACTAAACTTTATGTTGTTGAAGGTAATTATTTAAAGTTCAGATTTTCTAGTATTTCATAAGTACGTTAATACTCATATATGGCCTCCTTTTTTCCCTTATGATGAATTACAAGTTTTTGCCTCATCTGTACTTCCTGATTACACTCTCAGAACCATCAACTTACTCTTACACTATTCTCTTGGTATCAGGGATACCTTGTGTTTTTTACTTTAATTTTCATTCTCAGTGGGATTAAGTATATGTATGGAGAAACTTGTACATGGTATTACTACTGTTAGTGTTTCAGTGTTCATTGTTTTGCTTTTATGGTTTCCATGTAATGATTAAATTATGGAGCCATGGAAAAAATGAAACATTGCAAAATATCAAATATTAGGCGGTAGCAAATGATTGCTCATCAGAGTAATTATATGCTAGCAAGTGTGGCTTGTCCAGGGGAAGCCAATCCAGTCCATGTTCATATAACCCACATTCTTCCATTTTAATGTTATAATCTGAAATCACCTTTTCCACACACTGCACAATTCCTGGTTTCTTGTAAGATGTAAATCATCATTTTTATCTATCTAGCATGTTTTATTTCTCGATCTTGAAAATTTATCCTCATTTTATATTGAAACATTAATAGAAAATGTCATCTTAATGATACAATTTGATGGAATATCAGTAAACTTTAGGTAGATTAAGAAATTTTGGAAGGAGATTAATAATGTGTAAGACAACAAGAAGACAGATATGAACATTAGTGAAGGGGCAAAAGAGGAAGTGGTAACTGTTAGTGATGAAGTGAGGACGAGAAGTGAATATTTTCAAGGATAATTGAATATGTTTGATGATAAGATGGCAGATGTAGGGTGTTTAGGTCAGCATGCTAGAGGGATGACTGTGTTGTTGAGTGGTTGGTAAGGATTTTCATTGTATGTATGGACCATGGTGAGGTGCCTGAGAATTGGCAGAATGCATGTATAGTGCCATTGTATAAGGGCAAGGGGGATGAAGTAGCACTTACCTATTAAGAATTATGATTAGGAAGGGACATGAATTAACAATAATTGGCTTCTTTTTTTGTTATTATGTAGGTTCAAAAAGATCAGCCCATAGCAATGCTTATTTCTATGGCTTCTTCAAGAACAAGCGCATTGTTTTATATGATACATTGCTGGAGGAATACACTCCACTGAATGAAAAAGGGAAAGAAAATGAAGATTCAAAGGAAATCGATAAGCAAGAAAGTAGTGAAAAGAAGACCGGTTGTAATACAAGTGAGGTGTTGGCTGTATTGGGACATGAGCTTGGTCACTGGAAACTTAACCATGTTCTCAAAGGAATAATTATCTCTCAGGTGAGTGATTGTAGTATAATTAGTGACTATATACACTCTGGATTTGATAGTTGATGGAAATGGGGCACTCTTCTGTACATTCAACACAGTACCCATAAACCATGAGACTCTGGCCCATTTTGGAAGATTTATAAGTAACTAATTGCTCTTGTGATGTTAAAGGCTTAGATCAAGCCAGCCCTTAATGTAAGAGAGAATACCACCCAAGGATAGAGGAAAATTGTGTGTATAGTATTAGATTTAGGGTAGAATACATCTGTTTGTGTGAAAATTTACAACTTTCGTTATAGGGTTTCATACTCTGTACATATAGAAGGATAATTAATGAAAAAGGACAATGAAGAAATTAATTTGTCATTGATTAGTATTATGGATTTTGATGGAATCTGCTCTTTTAGTGTCCCATACAGTAGACATAAATTTTCTCCAGAGGCTAAAAACACAGAAACAGTAAGATAGGGAGCTGAAGTAATTTTACCATGTTTTTATTTTCTTAAGTTAAAAAGTGGTGAAAATCCTAGAGAAAAAGATGTATGGAATATTTTTGCATGGAGAAAAAGCATGTGAAGCAAATGGGAAATCATGGAAAAGGTCTGCAGGGTTTGGTTGTAGATAGGTGCCATGGTTTTAGAATGTAGGTGAGTGAATTAGGTGGGAAATGGCAAATATGTATGAAGTATGAAACTAAGATACAGCAATGCCCTATGTATACTTTGTCTTTTGGGTGTCTAGTTTGTCTTGATTTTCTATATGAGCATGATTATGTAGTGTAGTATGCAAACAGTTCAATAATTTCAAAGTCCAGGTTTCATTTCAAAATATATGCTGTTACTTTAGAATGCATGGGATTAGCATACTTTCTCCAAGTCAAAATTTCTTATCAATGAATAGAGATATACATATAGATTTGAAAGTTCTTTTTTATATGTACCAATGGAAAGAGAAAATTGAAATAATGGTGAAGGAAGCTTAGTTTAAAAGATAATTCAGTTGATAGAGCAAATTTAGATTTGTTTGTATTTATTATCATTCAGTGCAGTTTTACATGAACTTCATTGCCATATGATAGATCATGGTATTCATAAATGATAGTGAATGACTTGTCTCTTGTTTATGCATTTATATGACCAAGTGGTTATTTGTAGTCATAGTGTACTGTTCTAAATTGATGAAAAGTACGGCCGAATAGCCATAATCTTTTAACCAAGTTCTGATTTTGTTTCAGGTCAATCTGTTTTTGGTGTTTGCTGTGTTTGGTTCTTTGTACAAGTACTCTCCGCTTTATCAGACTTTTGGATTCCATCAGAGTCAGCCTGCCTTCATTGGCCTCATCATTGTCATGCAGTTCGTTTTTGCACCTTACAATGAGGTAAGAATAAACTTTTTTGTAAGTATCACTTATATGTTATAGAATTTTCCAACTCAGGAGTGACCCCCTGCCGTAGTAGTTCTGCTCTACAGGTAAGTTATCGTAGGTTTCTTTGTCAGAATTCACCTTTGTGCTCTACACACCTAATGTTTACAAAAATGTTTTTTCAGTATTGGGGTAAGGGTGTTAGGACAGAGCTAAAATGCATTGATAGTGATATAAAGAGGAATATAAATTAAATCAAACAGCAACAGACTGTTGGGTCTTTTTGAAGCTATTTATGGCAGTGGAAGAGATCAGAAACTCATAGATTAGTATGGTAAGAGTAAAGACATACAGATGATTCAGAGTGAAAAACCTGTAAACTTTTTATGTATCCAAGAAGGAACAAATAATGTTGATCATGAATTTGAAGCGAAATAATATGGGTTAGGGTGGCGCCAGGAATGGATTGAAGGCAAGTATGAATATGTACATGTGTATATATGTATAGGTCTGTGTATGTTTTGTATATGTTGATATGTATGTGTATGTATATGTACATGTATGAGCATTTATTTATTGATGTGTGTATATGAGTGGATGGGTCGTTGTTCATCTGTTTCCTGGCTATTACCTTGCTGACACGGGAAACGGCGATCATGTGTAATAGATAGAATTGATAAATAAATGTATTTTTTTTTTTTTTTTTTTTTTTTTTTTTTTTTTTTTTTTTAAATTTTCCAAAAGAAGGAACAGAGAAGGGGGCCATATGAGGATATTCCCTCAAAGGCCCAGTCCTCTGTTCTTAACGCTACCTCGCTAATGCGGGAAATGGCGAATAGTATGAAAAAAAAAAAAGAAAAAAAAAAAGAAATATATATATATATATATATATATATATATATGGCTAGAGTGTTGGAATAGATGAACATAATAGTTGAGTAAAGCAAAATTCCACTTGCTAACCTACAGAGGTGGGGATGGGAACCCTGCTCCTGAAATTTCTACATGGTAATCCAAGTGTTCCATTTTTTTTCTTTTTCCATACATGTTCACCATTAACTGCATTATTGAGGGAGTAATTAGAACAGATGAAGAAATGGTCTCATTAGTCATATCCATTCTTTGCAATCATATTTAATGCACCGCAACCAGAGCTTCCCTGTCGACAACTTTTTTATACGTAAAATACATCTGAAGTGTCTGTTTTGTTTATTACAACATGTTAAGTTGGCAACTACACATTACAGCAGTATTCAGCTTTAGCTTATCAAACAGTAAACAGTTTCACAGTGAATGTTTTATCTCTTGTTTTGAAACTTTTTATTCGCTTCACTCTTTTCCTAGGCAGCTCAGTCGTAGGAGCTTTTCAGTGTGGTCTTTGCCAAGTTTAAAAGAACTCATAGGTCTTCAGCATTTTTACCTTCAGTTTTAACCAGCTGCAACCATGTAAAGTGTCAGCATTATATTTTTAATTGGTCTCTGACGTATTTCAATTTTTTTGACACTGAATTACCTTAAGTTCATTTTTCTTTTCTTTTCTTTATACACAGTCACTTCTTAGTATTAGCAAGGTAGTCAGAAAAAGACAAAGAACATTGGACTCATTTACAATGTCCACTCTTTAGGTGTCATGTATACTTTTCCCTCTTGATCCAATAATGTCTTTGCCTTTATAGTCATCTGCAAAATACTGCCCATTTATTCATGTGTTACTTAACTAAGACTGGAAAGGCAGTTAGTTATGAGAAATGTCATTTAAGACAAAACCTCTGTCCATGATCAGAACCTTCTGCACAGAAAAAAAAAAAGGGGGGGGTGGAAGGGATGGAGATGGGGCTTCATAGTGGAACTCCCATCTCATACAGTACTTCAAAATACCTACATATATTTACTGCGAACAACATATAATGTCATGCAGTTGTATATTTGATGAGTCTTTGAAGGTCATATGGCAACTGAAGGGCTGGTAAGGCCCTGTCCATTCACACTGCAAAGCACAGTCTTCCTGCCATACTGTTTCTAAAGTCCTAAAGGAAAGAATTGCTTATGAGCTAGTTATTAAAGAGGCAAAAGGTAGGAAAGTGGATTACCTTAATGCTTAGGGTAGTGGATTACCTTAATGCTTTTATATCCCCCAAAATTAATAATAGTTAAGATCTCATGTGTAATGTTAGTATGAAGGCAGTTAACTTGTAGGAGGTAGAGATAGTGGAGTTTTTTGTGACTTGATTATAGTATTCTTGGTACTGGTAAATAAGATAGAAATATTTAAAACTGATGTTTGATATGTACTTTAATTTACTGTTACAGATTTTGCAGTTTCTTCTCACAATGTTCAGTCGCTATAATGAGTTCCAGGCAGATGCTTTTGCCAAGAAATTAGGACACTCTGTGAACCTCAAGTCAGCCTTGATTAAACTAAATGAAGACAATTTAGGTTTTCCAGTTTATGATCCAATATACTCGGCATGGCATCACTCACATCCTCCAATATTGGAGAGAATTAGTGCACTAGAAGATAAAGAAAAGGAAGATTAATGAAAATATTCCATCAGTAACTAATAAGTCTTCTTTTCATGTCTTGGTAGATAAGGAATAGATTTTTGAAGTAACTGGTTTTGAATACATATACTTACTTCCTGCCCCATGAGTCCCTTTTGTTCGTATGAGGCTCCTCCAGCACTCAGGAAGCTGAACATGTCCACCAGTCTGGACCACAGTTTACGAAGTGTTGTGAAGTGTGTGTGCGTCTATGTGCAGAGAGTGCCGAGCAAATGAAAAGTAAGTGCTCAGTTTCTTCTTTATGGTAGTTGCGTCATGGGCATGAAGGGTCTCATTATGTGTTGAAATGATGTTTATAGTGTTGTAGTGATTTGTTGATGTCCAGAGAAGCAGAAGAGTGTGACTCGTATTTGTTTGGGGAGTGTGGTTTCTAATGGGTGTATGTCTGGTGGGGGTTGGAGTTCAAGACCAAGTTTGAAGGTTGTTTGTTCAGTACTTGTCAGATTATTTCATTGCGTGCATATTTTATCAGTGTTATATTTGTAAAGGGTGGGGGTATCTTTGAGTAGAGATTACTGAAGTGTTAAGCAGGGATAACCATTTTATTTCTACTCAGTTAATGGTTAGTTATAGAGTGATTTGGGTGGGAGGGCTCTAGTGCTGTTGCACAGAATTATGTGCCGGACTGCATTCAAGTCTGTCTTGGGTTTATATAGTGATTTGAGAATGTACAATAGTGATTGAAGACTTTTCTGAGGATGTAGACATTCTGTTTTGGATGAGCCATTGTTCTTATTTTGTAATGTAGTGCTGAATGTTTGATGTTGCTTCTGTATTGTCAGGGTTTTTTTGATATAATTATGAGGTTGCCTGCATATGAAAGAACCATCGTGTTGAGGTTTGCCTGAGGTAACAAAAGGTCATGAAGTTCGATATTCAAGAGAGTTTGAAAAAGAACTACACCTAGGGAAACTCTCCACACCAGTACACAGTGTGTAGATGTGTTTGTGCATATGCAGTGGAACAGTACTATATCATTCAAGTTGTTAGTATAAAATTATCCCCCAGGTTTATGTGATATATATATTTTTAGGTTCAGTATGTTAAGATTTTAAGTTTTAGATCAGTTTTCCTAAGCAATTACTCATCAGAGAGTGTAACCTTGATAACATTGTCATTGTCACTTAAAAGGCATTTGTTTACAATTATTTGTGTATATTTAGTATACCATTGCTTTGAATGGGGAAAATTCAACAAGAAATAGATTGGTAGATAAAAAGACAAAACAGCTGTTGAAATGATAAAATCACATGACAAGAAAATCATCTGTATTCATATTATAAAGAAAAATTGAAAAAAATCAAATGAGTTTTGAAACTAGCCATTTAGAAGTGCCTGCATGGCAGTTTTGTGCAATTCACATCCTGCTCACTGGTAAAGAATTTTTAGATTCGTTAGCAGGATTGATTTTGTAGAACTTTAATCATTTTTTCTAATATTTCATGTATGTGTATTGTATGTTTGTTGTACAAATCTAGCACAAGATACAGAGTTTTACATAAGACTTAACCCCTCATGTATAGTTTCTTTTTTCATAAAATTTCTTATATAACTGAATGGAGTTCCAAAGTTATTTTAAGGTGAATTTTGAAATACCTTTGGTGTTGAAAAATTTGGTTAAGAGAGAATTTGCAAGTAAGAATTCACTAGCTTAAAATTATTGGATACCTTTAATGAACCACAAATGTAAATTATTTGCAAAAAAAGTAATTCACAAGTTTCCCTGGTTGAATTTCCTTCTTACCTATGTACTTTTTGTACATATATGCCTTATCTGATAATTGCATAAGTAGCATTGAAACCAAAGCCCCATTTCCACAACCAGGCTTCATAAACCTTGCGGTAGTTTTCCCTGACTACTTTATATACCCTGGCTTACTCTGTTGAGAGCACGTCGCCCCTACAAATACCATGTTGCTCTAGTTTACTCTTACCACATGCACGCTTCACACCCATCAGTTTGGACCCTTAGCTTTCAAAGCATCTTTCACTCCATCCTTCCACCTCCTCTTCAGTTTTCCCCATTTCATTGTTCCTTCCACTTCTGACATGTATACCCTTTGACTCAGCTTTTTACCAATCCTCTATGTATGTCCAGATCATTTCAAAGCATCCTCTTCAGCTCTTTCATACTTACTCCCATTATCACACCTATCTCCTACCCTCTCATTTCTTATTCAGTCAGGCCTCCTCATATATTTAATTTTCTGTACGTCCACTGTCTAACATACTATTTTTTTTTTATGCCTCATTTCATTGCATCACCACTTAGAACTTTTATACCATCACACATAGCCATCTTTGCACACTTCCTACACAAAAACTCATCACATATTCATGACGTGTTTCTACGCCTGAAGGAGTTATTATATTATAAATGAAGAGTTTGTTTGAACCAGTTGTAGAAATTATTAAGTTTGTATGCATGATTGTGGGATTTTCCTTTTTCCAAATGAAAACAGCTAAAAAAAATTTTTTAGTTGTTTTCCAAGCTTGTATTACATTTGTCTTACATTTATCCAGGCTGTGTGCCATTGTGAATGCTCACCAAAGTGGAAAGGGGTTTAGGTTTTGGGCATGATAAGGAGTCGGTATTCAAAAGGGCAAAAATGGGTATGATTAATCCTTAAATGTCAGGAGTTGTACAGTTGCCAAGTGCATGCCAGGGGTCACTGATGCAGTCTTGATCTTTGCATTTTTTCCTTTTCTTTTAATGTGTGCCAGTATTGTGACATTTGTATGGTCACCAGGTGTAGCCTTGGTATCTGCCCTGCATGGATGATGTTAATGGCAATTCAGTCATCCCTCAGAGTGTGATGCACACACTCCATCATTTCTCTCCCACTCCCTTAGGGGATCTGTCATTACCTTCAGCATTATACTACAGCCATATCCAAGTTCGTGTACGTATTCTCTACTATACAAGTATTTCTTTCATTTTATAATGTTAAGCTGATAATTTGACTGAAACATACCCTCCAAAACTCTTCCTCCTCCACTTCCCAGTGATGCATGAACCTTTTTTTTTTTTTTTTTTTTTTTTTTTTTTTTTTTTTTTTTTTTTTTACATATCCTTTATTTTTACATGTATTTCTTTCACTTCAAAAAGAGAAACAGAACATGTAGAAACTAAAATTTTTAATCTACATCTTTTTCAGTCACCCAGCATTTAAGGATTAAGGGTATAGTAATTCCAGTATTCATTATTACTGCAATTCTTGAATTTTGATTGGAAGTGAGGAGGGTAAATGTACAGTGAATGAAATGACTGAGTTTGTTATGTGGTATGAAAAAGGTTGATTGTAGCAGGAAAACATGGAAAATATGGGAACTGAAGGGAAGTTTGTACCAGTCAGGTGAAAAAAAGTATTAGGGATACCAAGGCAGAGGAATAATACATTAGGATGGTACACCTAGGAGTATATATGACAAGATCTTGCCAAAATGTAGGACTTGTACATAGTGCTCATCGCATGATCAATAGTGTTTCTGTCATCGGAAGTATTTTTGTGAAAAGAATGTTAGTTTGTAGAGATGGATGAGGTTCGCTAAGAGATGCATGATGGAAATTCTGCAAGGGCCTGCTTGTCAGATAGCTGGAATATGTGATACTTATAAAAATGGGTTCAACATTTTTCACTTAAACTTCCAGAAAGTATATATGAAAGTTTTAATAGTTTTATCCAAGGATTTTCATCGTGAAAGAAATGGAGATTTTCAGTTTAACCGAGGATTTTTCAGTACAACTGCAAATGAGTATTTTCAATATAGAGTGAAAAGGAACACCAATATTAGGATAAGTGAAGGATTTTCAATAGAAATGTACTCTGGATTGTATAACAATGTAATAATTTTCAGTACAATGTAGGTAAAGATTATCAATGTGGATTAGCTAAGGATTTATATTATCACATCTAAAGCTTATTCCCAGCTAATATGACAAATACATCTATCATTATCATTTGGTCATCACCCTTAAACTGTGCTGGTGTAAATGCCAACAAATGTACAGTAAAATTCTGTTCCTGCAATACTGATATGAAAACAGGTTATGCCTTAGTGTATTAATGTATTGGCACCATAGATGAAAAAACAGGTACATATAAACAAGTGTCTAACCTACAAGGTATAGTATTTATTCATTCATATAAAACATACATGCTAAATTAAAAAAAGTCATATGTAATAACAGTAAGAAATATATTTATAATCTTTTAACTTTTCCCATTTACATGGGACTGGATTAAGAGCATACAGCCTCTCACTTCACTCGTACACAGCCTCAACCATAGCATGTACATTTTAGTAAAATAAGGAGTCGCACACTAATACAAACTTATCTTACTTTGCAATACAAAAATTGTTCTTTTCTACAGTTGATCCAATTACACAAAGGACTAATTCATGCTTGTATGGAGTATTGCTCTCATATCTGGTAGACTTTAAATACTTAATATATAGAATTGATTCCAAAATGTAAAGTCTGTTCCACTTTCAACACAATTTATCATCAGTATTCTCAGTTTTCTTCGTCTATTTCCACTCAACACAAACCTTTAGTCATATAGCTAATTCATCATGAGACCTAGTCTTCACTCACACCTTTACACACTAAAGGATTCCACTGCACCTTATCAAAAATCACTTCTCAGGCATCTATTCTGAAACATGGCATTAATCCATTGACAGCACGTCAACCCCGGTATACCACATCATTCCAATTCACTCTGTTCCATGCACACCTCTCACCCTCCTGTATGTTCAGACCCTGATCAATCAGAATGTTTTTCACTCCAGCCTTCCACCTCCAATTTGGTCTCCAGCTTCTCTTATGTTCCCTCAACCTCTGACACATATATCCTCTGTCAATCTTTCCTCACTCATTCTCTCCATATGTCCAAACCCTTTCAAAACACCCTTTTCTGCTCTCTCAACCACACACTTTTTATTTCCACTCAATCTATCTCACCCATTCATTACTTAATCAAACCACCTCACACCACATATTGTCTTCAAACAATTCATTTCCAACACATCCACCCTCCTCCATACAACCCTATCTATAGCCCATGCCTTGCAACCATATAATATTGTTGGAACTAATATTCTTTCAAACATGCCCATTTCTGCTCTCCTTCCACATATTCTTCATTTCTCCCAGAACCATCACCCTGTGACTCCCTTCCACTTCCATGGTTTCATTCGCTGCAAAGTCCACTCCCAGATATCTAAAACACTTCTTCCTCCAATTTTTTTTCCATTCAAACTTACATCCCAATTAACTTGTCCCTTATCCCTGCTGAACCTAATAACCTTGCTCTTATTCACATTTACTCTCAACTTTCTCCTTACACTCACTTTTCCAAACTCAAGTCACCAACTTCTGCCGTTTCTCACTCGAATCAGCCACCAGAGCTGTATCATTGGCGAACAACAACCGACTCACTTCCCAGGCCCTCTCATTGCCAACATTTACCTCCCTATATATATATCTTTTCTAAATCATATGTACATTGTGGCTTACCATCCCTCCAAAAATCAATTTCATCTCTATGTTTCCAGTTGTTTCTTATTACCTCATATACTTCTTACATCCTCATTCTTTGTCAATTCTCATATTTCAAATATAACACTGTACATAAATCATCACTTCTACAGCTCTTCCACTTACCTTGACCTACAAAATTAATTGTTTCACATCCATACACCAAAGCTAGGACAAGAATTCTTTCTTCACTTTACTCTTCAAGTTCTTTTCATTAACTAAAGCTTTACGCAAATCATTTTTATTGCAATACTTACGTATTCAGCTGTTCTGTGACCAACTATACCATTCATTATTCTTAAATATCTAAATTCATCTATATCATCCACTTTTCTATTCAAAACTATATTAAACTAATCAGCCCACTTTAAAAAAAAACAGTCTTACTTATACACACAGTTACTTGAGAATCTACCTCACACATATTTTTAAAGCCACCTCCCATTCATCTGACTCCTGGTTCTACACAGCAAATCATCTCCATGCAACAAACATAGTAAAAATTCATTTCAATACAAAGTTACAAGTGGTAATCCTACCATAAATGAGTCAAACACAGCTAATCAATATGGTGATAAGAGAGCAAGGTAACATACTGGAGTTCTAACAAATGAAAGTATATGAGAAATTAGTTTTTGTACGTATGGATAAAAAACAAAGCACAGGTAAATTGCATGCACAGTAAACCTGGGCTTATGGGAACAAACAGAATCAATAAAGTTTACGTGGTAATAGATAACTTAAAAAAAGTGAAGGGAAAAATTACCAAATGGCATGTCTCATGAAGCACAAAGCAAATAAGGTGGCGAAAATTTTTAACCATGTGGTTGAAGGTATAAAGAAAACAGTAAGACTATAAATGTGATATGCTTATGCAGTGAAATGTTTGAAGTGTGGATGCAGTTTGAATATGAATGCCTAAGGAACACTTAGTTACCTAAGGCTGTAAAGACACTGTGTAGGTGGATGGGAAGGAGAATAAAGAATGTCTCGTCTGGCAAATCAATTCAGAACATTAGTTGAATGATCACAAAACTGTGTAGCAATCTAGAGGACCTGTTCACTTCAGCACACTTCGCAAATGTTCTATATGTATAAAAAAAAAAAGTGAGGCTATGAGCACCAAATCCATCCTATGTACATAAGAATGGAGTTACTAGCATTATACAGACAGTTTCCAGTTTCTTTTCATCATATAATTAATCAACAGCCATCTTTACATCGCTTTCACCTCGACACTTGGAGTTCATGAGTTCTCTTCGTACCTGAAAAATAGAACCCTGCTAAATGCAAAAAAAATAACAGCTGAGAAACCTGGAAACTAAAGTTTATGGGTGACAGAAAGGCAAGACCGTGTCAGAATTGATTGTATTCAACAATTTTTTTTTCCTACTTGAATGCCGTTTCCCGAATTAACGTCATTATATTCTTAGCATACGTTGTTAAATTCCTAAGATCAGTCATTTAACTCCCAAGTATCTAAAAATTCAATTCACTCCACATTCACTCCATTCAAGCTCACATCCCAACAAACCTGTCTCTTTCCATTACTAAACTAATAACCTTACTTTAATTCACATTAACAGCTCTCAGCTTTCTCTCAAATTCAGGAACTAGCATAAACAGTTTCACGCTTATGTCATCAGCTCTCTTGTTCTTGTTCTCAAACTTTCATTTTTTTCCCATGCCTAATCGCCATTTCCAGTGTCAGCAAGGTAGCACCAAGAACAAAGTAAGGCCACAGCCACTCACACCCAGTCTCTGGCTCTCTTGTGTAATGCATTTTTTTCCAATTTATTATTACTCGATTAGTAATTAAACAAAGTCTGTGGGAAGACTTTTTTTATGTCAAGAAGATAAACAGAAATTCATGTTAGATAAAAAATTCTATTACAAAAAGATTTAGTCCTCACTGAATGAGTTTATTTAATTTTATAAGTTATAGCAAAATTCTAGTATATGAGATGTCATTACACAATGGACACCTATAGTAGGCAAGTTAGCTATTGGAAGGGGCATGCAAGGAAACAGCTCTTGTGAACATAAACCAAGAGTATAAAAAAAAGGGGGAGGAAAGAGCACCAACAGGGTATAATAGTAGAAGTAGGTCAAGTTTTGAGGCCAGAATGGGAGAAATGATATGACTATTTTAAAATCTACTATGCCACATAGGTATTACAAGGTGGAACTACCACAGATGTGACAAGTACCCTATACAAAGATAAACATATAACTTGTAAAGTGACTGCTCAGATAAGAATCTCTGAACAAGAGTTTTTCAAGAAAGACTATACTGATTGTGTAATGCCTAAAACAGGTTAGATGTTAGAGGGATACAAAGAGTGTTTATCACGTGGAATGGGAGAAATATAAATACATCAAAGAAAATGGGATATTCTTGATATGTTTCAAATAGAGAAATGAGAAAATGATTTAAGACAGACCTCAACAAAGATGTCTGCCTCACTTCGAAATCCTATTCAAATCTTTGTTTCCTTTAATAAGAGTGGCTTAAAATTCAACAAAATGAAATGTACATTTGAAGCATTTTCAATGATGTAAAGAAATTTTTCTTGATTCTTTAACATCATTACTCTCATCAACATTCATGATAGTCAATCCCAATTTGTCATGAATGACATTCAAGTTACTCTTATTAAAAAATATACACATATCTTTTTTTTTATACCATCTACTAAGGTTTGCAAAAACATATTTACATCATAAAGGTAAAATATCTATTCCTTCATAAGATACAGCTAGTTACTAACCTCGGGTGTAATGGCATAATGAGTGTGGAATTTAACAACATCCAAGAGAGACTGTTTCTGATCTGGACTAAGGTCTTCCTTGTAGCGCTGTACAAAGGTCAGCAGAGCCTGGTGCCATAGTACTGGCAGGTCACGTCGATCATGCTCAAACCTTAAAAAATTGCAAAAGTCCATTAACGTTATTTCTTGATGTACACAAAAAGTAAATCTAAAAGTGGCAATATGGAATTTACCTAAAATATGTATATTTAAAACTTCAGAAACCTGCCTCATTTTTTTGTTTTTACTGAAATCTCTTTTTCCATACTATAAATCATGGTAAGCTGAAACCTGCCTCATCAATGTTATATTGTGTAATAATGGCCATAAGTGATGGCATTTAAGTATACATGAACTAGTGATTTTGACCTTAGACCCAATCTTCAAAACTTCATCACATGTAGAACTAAGTACAGATAATCTGTTGCACGTGTCTGGTTCATAGGTGTAATTTCAGCCTTTCGGTACAGTGCCCACATACATCTTGTGGCATTTCTGTACAAAAAATTCTGTGACCCTGACCTTTACGTAATTTGAAACATTTTGTCAGTTTTGTATGAGGTACCTGTAGTATAAATTTGGCCCACATCCAGTCATGAAATATCATGTTCACAAATCTCAAGTTGCATGTTAGTGAACAAAACCTTATGACCTTGACCTCTGACCTCACCCACTCATGAAAGGTAGTGTACCCAAGCATTTAGTTGTAGTATAAGACCTGGAACTCTGATCCTAATCCTAAAACACAATGATGTGTAAAACTTTATATACAGTACATATTGGGCATATCAACTGTACCCATGTTCTGCAACAGGGGCATAAAAGGAGAAAAGAATAGAGCTACCATTAAATATCAATATGGGAAAAATTTTCTTCAGTATAAATTGAATTAAGATCAAAGGGAAGATACTTGAAAATATTCAAAAGTCAAAAGCACTCCTTCAAAGATACAGCATGTAGCTTGAAGATGTCATCCCACTAAATGGGTTGTAACATGTTTCTGACAACAGAAAAGAAAAATTTTACTAATATTCATATTAAAATAATGAGGATTCTGAGCAACAGTCAACCATGAATTTGTGAAAATAGGCAATACTGGCATAAAAAGAGAAAGGGCCCCTAACAAATCACTAAGAAAATTGGTAAAAACTAACATTGTTAAAAACTTGAAAACATTAAGGAAAAACTTCATTGTTAAAACCCTATATTTTTTGCTAATGATCAGCTGATCTACATTATGACATGATAATTACTTTGCTACAACTTAAATCTACTGAAACTTACTTAAGAAAGTGATAGACACATGCATCAACTACTCTGTATGGTAAGGCATATTTCTTATCAAAGAATATCCTCAAGAAAATAGAATTTGGTCCTGTGTACTCCATCTCTGCAATTTTAAGGATTGCTGCTGCAGAATGAAGTATTGGGATGCGATTCTTGGCGAGAACAGAACCAACAATTATTGCCTCTCGCAGGGTGCAGTTGCCAGACTGTATGAAAAAAAAATTGAGTTAATGTCTCATCATCATAATAAACAACATTTCCATTTCCATGGGAAGGATCAAGTACATACATCCCCTTAAGCCATTCACAATAAAACAGGAACATAAATGCTTCTTATTTTTTCACTTTTTACATAATGCTTGCTTAACAAGTGAGACCAATGTCGCAATTCACATCACTTCTACAAAAGTATACAGCATGCTTTCACCACATCTGATCCCAAATCTCTGATCTGGCTTCCTTATACATGACATTTCTAAACTTCATCAATTCTCTGCATTTTTATCTTTCCTCCTTGTACCTTCAACTATCTTACAGTGTATCTTCTTAACCAAGCTAACATCTGCCAAACACTGTACAATAAACTTAAACTAAAATACTTTCATCAATAATTAATGTGCATTCCTACTGATTTCTTCACACCAAATATCCCCAGTAGAATATAAAACCACAATTCATACCTCACTAGGCAAGTTTGAGGCTCCAACTGTCTCTAGAGCTCACTGACCAGCAGAGATATATGACAGCTGAACCTGATTCCATTATATTATCTCAGTTAACGAGGGTGTTGTTTAAAGTTACATTTTATCATAATATGAAGTACTTAATGAAGTCACTTACCATACATAAAGGAAGCACAATACCCTTAAAGAAGGCAGCTGGCTTAAAAAGTGCTTTAAACATTGCTTGGTAGAGATGAAAGTTAAGTCGCTTAAAATACGAGATATCATCCCGAATTCGTGGTAGAAGAACAAGGTTGAAGAAACGTTGAGCCATTGCTTCTTTAAGATTACTGACAAAAATCCTAACCGCTTGATACATTGCAGCAGCAGACCACTTGTCTGGATCTGTAACAAAGAAAATTACTTAACACTTAATAAATCATAAAAAGTTATTGATCTAGATTCTATTACAGGACAATAAAAGCAATCTGGCCGTAAAGGACCAGGAGCCCTTTTCCTACATTTGGTGATAAAAGCCATAATGATATTTTCATAAACTACACAGCTTAGACTGAGTAAATATGATCCTGACTTGGCTTCTGTGATGCATAAGGTATGGTACAAGGAGTAAGAACTACGATGCAGTAGTGTAACCTTTGTTTTTAATTACTGAGAAGGCATGGACAACTGAGGCCCTTTCATTAATGTGCTGTCAATGGACTGAGCCAGAGCATGTGAAACATCTGAGGCAAACATGGAAAGGTCTGTGGGGCCTGGATATGGATAGGGAGCTGTGGTTTCAGTGCATTACACATGACAGCAAGAGAATGAGTGTAAGCGGATGTGGCTTCTCTGGGAATAGGGGAGAAAGAATACTGCCCACGTATTCTGTCCTTAATGCTACCTTGCTAACATGGAAAATGGCAAATATGTATAAAAGAAAGTGGCAGGAGGTCAAATGGAAGGTGCAAGGGTTGAAAAAGAGGGCAAATGAGAGCAGAGGTGAGAGAGTATCATTAAACTTTAGGGAGAATAAAAAGATGTTTTGGAAGGAGGTGAATAATGCCCATAAGGCAAGAGAACATATAGAAACATCAGTGAAGGGGTCAAAGGGGAAGTAATAACAGGTAGCAATGGAGTGGGAAGGAGATGGAGTGAATATTTTGAAGGCTTGTTGAATGTGTTTGATGGTAGAATGGCAGATTTAGGATGTTTTGGCTGGGGTGGTGTGAAAAGTGAGAGGATCAGGGAGAATGGTTTGATTAAAAAAGAAGGGGAAGCAAAAGCTTTCCAGAAGATAAAATCCAGCAAGGTGGCGGGTTTGGATGGTATTACAATTGAATTTATTCAGAGAGGGTGTGACTGTGTTGTTGATTGATTGGTAAGGATATTCAATGTATGTATGGATCATGGTGAAATCCCTGAGGATTGGCAGAATGCATGCATAGTGCCATTGTACAAAGGAAAGGGGACAAAGCTGAGTGTTCAAACTATAGAGACAAGTTTGTTTAGTATTTCTGAGAAATTATATGCAAGGGTATTGACTGCGAGGGTGAAGGAGTGTACAGAGCATCAGATTGGGGAAGAGCAGTGTGGTTTCAGAAGTGGTAGAGGATGTATGGATCTGGTGCTTGCTTTGAAGAATGTATGTAAGAAATACTTAGAAAACAGATGGATTTGTATGTAGCATTTATGGATCTGGAGAAGGCATATGATAGAGTTGACAGAGACACTTTGTGGAAGGTATTGAGTATATGGTGTGGGAGGTAAGTTGCTAGAAGCAGTGAAAAGTTTTTATCGAGGCTGTAAGGATATGCGGCCTATGAATGCATCATGTTCAGGAACGCTTACTGCTACAACATAGAGCTATTACTTAAAGCTGCTTGACGGAGTGAGGCACCTTTGAATTTTCTGAGCTGCCAATTTCCAAATTATGAATATTCAACACAGTATGGGGCAGACCAGTAACAGTCTGTGTCTCTTCAGCTATGTATCTAATTATAAAAAACATCAGTACATACTCAGCAAAATCTTTTATCTTTCTTTACATAGAAAAGGTGGCATCCTATACCACTCTGATGGGCCATATATGAAGGATTAAAAATTTCTAATAAAAATACCTGCAAGAGAGAATTAAGAGTTTCATGGCACATAAAAACCACTTACTTGTCAAAAAGACAAGCTCTTCCCAGCTGCGCATCTTTGGAATAACCTTGAACATCTTTGGCAAAGGTCCACTACGATACTTTGCCAATACTGTCCCCACTTGAACACACATTTCTTGTACCTCCGGACTAAGGTTGACTGTTTGGACACCTAGAAATAGACAAGATGTTTAGCTGAGAGTCTTCAGAACCAGTGATAGTTGAAAGGATTGGATAAAATAATTTGGATGAAATGTGAGTAACTGAGGTGATTCATGCGTCAAATGGTTGTACAAAACGGTCATAATGATGTAAGATCCAAATCATCTAATCTAACCACATACCTGCAGCAAAAACTTTACAAACTCTTCAAACACCACTCATCTAGTTTCTAAGGTCATGACAACTTTATGGTAGCAGGAACACCTTAAACATGGTAATTTACAAGAAGCATCTGATATGGTACTGTTTACTTTAGTTTGCTCCAATTATACAGCAGAATTAAATTCCTTTCATGAAAATACTCTTATGAAGCTAATCAAGTGACAACCACTAATTTGAATTCTACCAAAAGTGATTTCATAATTAACAAGCAATGTTAAATGGATGAACATCTGAATTTTACATCAAACTTGGCAAAATTACAGAATATTTCCAAAAAATTGGTGGTGCACAGAAAGCTCATATCAACAGTAGAACATGAAAGAAACATGAAGAAGTACTTTTCCCACAATGACATATGACTGTGAAACTCAAGAGTAGAAAAGTCAGAGTTGGTGTAAAATAGGGAAGAGTTATATAAGTTATGTAGTACTGTTGAAATTACAAGGATAAATGGAATGAATACATCAGGAGGTATAAGATGTAAAGAAATCATATGAAAGGTACAAGGATGAAAGTCTGTTGAGAATGGTGTGGTTATGTAGAGTGTATGAGAGATGATAGGTTGGTCAAAGTGGTATAGCATGTAAAAGGGAAAGATAGACAAAAGAAGAGATGAATCTAAGTAATGAAAAAATTTATTAAGGCTATGTATTTTCACATGATGGAGGAATGATTTGGAAACACATGAAATAGAAGGATTTTCTGAGTGGAAGAATTATAAATGGAGACATTGGTCTCATTTACCAAATCAACTTATTACATAAAGTGAAAAACTAAGAAGCACTTTTATATGTTTGGAAGTCCATGTTTCAATATAACACATTGGGTAAGCATCAAGGATGTATGTGAGTGATATTGTAAAAATGCTTGTACCTAATCCACCCAATTAACTTTGGAAAAGAGTAATGATAACAGATATATAACGAAGGAAATATCATAATTTTGCAAAGCAACATTCGAACTTGTAACAATTATCATATTAACCTAAAAACATTCATCACAAACGTAAGAAATAAAGGGCACCTACTACTGGCATCCACTTGTGTGCGTATCTCTGTCTGCTTTTCTGTAATTCTATCTCTGAATAAATCTGCTAATTTCCTCTGTGGTGCTGCATCCTTGTTCATAAAGTGCTCCAATATGTTCTGGTCTTCCTTTGCTAATTTCTGTAGAGGAAAATTAAAGCAAATTTTGTGGAGAAAATGTTTTTATTAGTATGTAACCATTTAAACTGATTATACACCTGTCACAAAAATAAAAAGATAAACTTCTACCTGATCAAATCAACATTCACATTCATATTGAATAGTAACTCATTAAAAACCATAGCATGGGCAAGCAATCAAAGATCTTGGGCACACTAAGGAATATATATAAGGAAAGAGCAACAAAGCTAGGTTTGTCTAATGGTACAGTAGATGAATTGGAGATGAAATGTTTGAGCATAATATGTTGTGTGAGGAGGGTTGATGGAAAAGGAAATGAGAGGGTAAGAGAGAGATGTGGTAATACGAAGAGAATGGATGAGAGTTGAAGTGTACTGAAACAGTTAGGACATGGAAAGGACAAGTATGAGGGTATACATGTCGGAAATGATGGTTACAAGGAAAAGGGGAAACCAAGGAGGTGAAAGGATGGAAGAAAAGATGCTTTGAAGATTCAGGGCCTAAATATGAAATATGGTGCAAAATGTGGGATAGAGCAAAGTGGAGTAGTTGGTGCAAAGGGGTTGATGAGCAGCCAAAGGGCTGAACCATTTCATATGATGTGGTTAGGGGAAACCATAAAAAGGTTTGTGAGGCTTGGTTGTGCATAAGGAGCTCTGGTTTCAGTGCATTACATATGACAGCTAGAGTGAGGATGTGAATGAATGAGGCCATTTCTTTGTTCCTGATGCTACCTTACTGATGCAGGAAGTGGTAAACATGTACAAAAAAAAAAAAAATATAAAAATAAAATTCAAATGTCAGCAGGACATACAATGCAGAAGTTACACAACAGAAAGACACCTGAAGAGTTACTATGAATAAGAATAAACTTTTTACTAAAACCTAAATAATAAGAACTGTAATCCTAATTAACAGGGTGAACCCTCCCATAACCTGTGTTCATTGCTACTAAGCAATTGTTCTATTATGATAGCTCTCCAAAAGAGTGGAAAGGCCTTCATGATTGCTGAACAATCTGACTGAGGTGTCTCTTCCTTGTAGCAAGGTGTGGTTCCTGCAGAACCTCCTTCAAGCTCCATCATTATTATGTATCTTTATACACTTCTCACTAGTAGCACTTCAATCTATTGCCTTGTCTCCATAGTACCTATTCCCAGTTAACTTACACCCTTTTAGTGTTTATCTATGTCCACTCGCCAAATATTTCCATATCATCCCCGAATTCCATGCCTTATTTTAAATATCATTCCTGCAGACATCCACATCAATCTTCAGTATCAAATATTAAAATTTGTTAAATAACTCAGTATTACTGATCATGTATAGTTACCAGCACTTAAATATTATATAACTGGTGGAAAGCAATACTCACAAGTTCTTCTTCAAAATCCTTAATAACTTTATCAACATTCTGAGGTACTGCACTTTTCGTTTCATCAACATCTTCATCACTGTTCAAATCACTGTCCTCTCCTGCTTTTGACTTCGAGTTTAATGACACTGCAGGTGGCCTGAAAATATTTTCAAAATCAATTATGTTTAAATATCAAAGACAACATTATGAACTGAAAAGTAATAAAGAGAAGATATACACTATACAGAAATTGTAGTAATGACATACACATGCATAAAAGATGAGATGAAAGATAAGGTATTATAACTAAAAATATGAACACAAGAAACATGCATGTGATGATTCATCCTTGAAGGGTCAGACTGGGGTGTCTGAATGTATGCTGGTGTAAACTGGGTAAATAGTGACAGACACATGTTACTTATCTTGAGAATTATAAAATGTTCAAGACTATTTTATTTAGAAGCCATTCAGTTTACTAGTATCACACCATTAGTTATGATAGCTTCCAAATGAATTTCAGAACTGTCTAGTCTAAGGATGTTCTGTAACAGTTCTGGTTGGACCTTAGTCAAGTTCATTTATTGGATGCTAATTTCTGTTACTATGAGTGATTCCTGTCTTTACTGTAATCCAAGCAAATTGTTAACAATATAGGTTTTCCTATATGTTTCATACAAAAAGCTTCAATGGTCCTTCACTAATAAGTCAAACAAACTGATAATAAAGTACAGACAAGTAGAGGTCGTGGATTACACAAGTCAAAGGTGTGGAATTCAGCTGCAGACCAGTCTACACAGGTTAATCTTGAAAAGATAAGAGAAAATCTCTCATACTAACTTCATTGTTAAAAAGAAATAAAGAATACATATAACTATCATAACTAACATACCAAAGTCTCCTTTGGCATTATTTCTTTAGAGAGTTATCTATGAAAATGGCAACACAAAAATAAATGAGGGTTGACAATTATCCCCTTGGTGAAACTTCAGAATTATTATTCAGTCATGGCAGATGTTACCTATTTGTGAGTCTTCGATGCTGAGTACCCAGAGGTGGAAACTCCCCCTCGAACGTCTCTGCATCCATTTCTCTTAGTTGTGCCAAACTCTGCTTCAGGATATTTTTCCCAAGCTGTTCCTCAACATACTGAAAAGAGGAAGCATACAGAATATACAAAACTGGCAATTCCAAAATGGCTAGTTCATGTAAATCCATTAGTATTTATCACCAATTCTTCCAATTTTCTTCTTGGAGAGTATCAAAACAGTATTCTATGGCAAAAATCAGAAAATTGGAACACGTTTAATTTTCTATTAACATTATGAATATATCTATTTATCTATATCTCTGATGCCTGTTCCCTTCAGTAACCCTCTAAGGAGTGGCCACAGCAATGCTGCTTCTTAATCATTAGTGCCTCACCCTTAAAAGGCCACTGGCTGAGGAAAACGTGTGCAGTGTTTTCGGAGGCTCCTAGCTACTGTTTCTACTGACTTCTACCTAATGTTCCAACCTTCAATTTCCACCTAAATCTCCCACTTATTGTTCCTACCACTTTGCCAAAAGGTAGGACAAGCACATAGCACAAGAAAATATTGTCATGATGAATGGGCTATGTGAGTTAAAGTGTTATATGTGACATGGAGAGATTGTGTTTGTGGACATAATGCCAGATGTCCATGTGTGGGTGAGGCAGAAAGAAAAAACAGTTACCTGGGTCAGAGGAGTGCAACCTGACAAACACTGAAGTGCTGGCTCACTATGCAGCTGTCATTAACCCTCCCAATGGATTATCCATGCAGGCAGTACTGGTAAATATCTCCCTGGTAAGTAGCTGCCCACCAACTACTACATACCTAAGGAATATATGCATTTCATCTAACCATTTTTTGGCGGGTGCTCAGTAAATTCTTTGGCAATTTTTATTTGAGATCAAATCTTGGTGCTCAGGGAGCTCAACTGGAAAAGTTCAACTCCCAATCAAGTTATCCAGAATCCTCCAGCCAAGCAAACCCTTACGGTTTACAAAGCCTGAATGCCTAATCTACTGCTCTACTCCTGGGTACTGGGGTGTAAGAATACTGCCCAAAACCTCTTCCATGTCATGAGAGGCAAATAACATGGGTGGAAGCAGAGGAGAACAGCTAAACATAGATTTGTTCTTAAAGGCTTAAACTGAGGCATTTGAACTTGCATGGAGGCAACTAGGATAAAAAGAAGGGATAGCAGGATGTTGAAAGTTTTTGATATTCTTAAATGAAGCATGTGTAGTAAGGTGCCACTTATTACCTTACATTCCATACCCACAGTAAAAACTACTTGCTGGCCACAGATGGCAACATCACATTCCATACCCATTGTAAAAACTACTTGCTGCTGGCCACAGATGGCAACCGAAACTAAAAGAATGAGTCACTGGAACAGCTCAAATGTCTCATTAACCCAACGTTAAGGATAGCTGTATGCCACTTTTTGAATCTTGCTCCATTTGATGTATGTCTGCAGCGCTCAAAGCATCCCCACTTGCTCTGTCTACCCATCTCTCTGGGCCAACTGTGTGTACACCACCCACATAAACATTCCTATACCCTCAAAAATCAGGTCACTGCTGGATGAGTTTGAAAGGTGAGGAAGAAAATCTGTTATTCCAATTTATCTGATGAGGGGGGGTGGAATATAAATGAATAATGTAGGCAAGAGTTAAGAGGAAGCATTTGTAAGAATGGGTTGTATGCCATTTCAGGACCAGCAGAATCGGAGGTTTGTTTTAATGTCTCAGAAAAAAGTGAGAGTATATTAATACAGCATAATAATGCTGTCACATCTGCACAACTATGCATGCTTCTTATAAACACATAAATATCACCAACAATATTGATGATTATACCTATGATTCCCAGGATATCAAATTAAATATAAACTGTAAAGGACCAGAGTATTTCAGGAACAAATAAATGCCTCTCTAAATTCCCTAGCTACAAACCTTCTACACCAACAATCTAATAAGCTCTTCTACTATTCAAATCTTTAGAGGGAATCTTTCAGAAATCAACATTAGGTTTTCATTACCTTCTTCTTAACCAAAAAGGAATTCTATTGATAACTAATTTCTCCACATTTTGTAAGGAATATTTACTCCCACTATCTCTTTACAACACAGTAAATTACTATATAATCAAAAAAGACATTAAATAATAAGTTGAAGGATATGCTGTAAATGGTAACACCATAAAACTATACAACAAAATATTCTTATAAACTTTACCGTGTCATCTTCATCCTTTCTTTCACTGCGCACTTTTATACGACCACTAGGCTGAGCCACTTCATCTTGAGCAAGTTGCACTTCCAGTGGACCTGGACGGGACACTTTCCCCCCTAGCCTTTTGAGTTTTTTGGATTTTCCCATTGCAAAAACCAAGTACTGTAGCTGTAAGAAATTACAAAAATAATCAGATTACTGATTATGAATGAATATATAACATAAACACATTTTCTCAACAGTATTATGAGTGCTAATGCTCATGGACTCAGTTAAACCCCTTGCTAATATTCTGACATTTGTATGGCTGCAAAAAGTACACCTTTGTCACTCATAAGCACTCCTCTGAGACTACTACAGTAGTCACTTACACCACCTCCAGTGGGAAATCTGTGCATTAACTTCAGGCATAGACCACAACCATATGTTATCTGTCTGTACACATCCTCTTGCTTTACATGTACATCTTTCATCTTAAAATAACAAAAATAACCTTAACCATACATGTTGTCTGGTCTTTATGGCCCCTCTATCACTTTTTATATAAAAACAAAGCCCCAAAGTCATACACCCTTGATCTACATCATGACTCATTTAGCTCTGCCTCATCCTTAACCTTGAAAACTTAGTAATACCACTGCATAAAGAGAATACATGAAAATCTCTTCTAGCCTACTCACTTAGCTCTGCCTCATCCTTAACCTTGAAAACTTAGTAATACCATTGCATAAATACATGAAAATCTCTTCTAGCCTACCTCTTCAATTTTGTCATCAAATTATGACATTCTTCCCACAATATGATTAAATGTAGTAAAACTGACACATTATATGACTTAAGTCTTTCATATACAACACGAATCTCACCCTTGGATGTATTCACTTAGGACCCACAGAACTTTATTTCCGTTCCCTCACCTATACACACATGCCAAGTGAAGGTACTAGAGACGCAACCGAATGCTTATGTACGTATCGTATAGAAGAGATACTTTATTGTAATTCCTTTTTTATCACTATTATGTCCTTTTCTTCTTAGAAGTTTACTGTTTTCAATAAAAATAATCCTAATCTTTGGAACATTTGATACCTCTTGTAGAAAAAAAAATATTTATTTGCTAATTTGTAATGAGGAATTATAGCCAAAATTTTGTCAACAAGCTCGGCACATGGCCGTTCAACGAACTACATGCGAAAATAAATCATGATTTCTTCACGACAGAATGTATGATGGACCCATCATTTAACTTACATCACGTCACGGCAAATTACATTAGGTCAGTTGAGGTAATGAAGTTACTTCAGATTTCAGGTCAAAGTAAGTCATTTTGAGAGATCACGTACTATTTTTTTTTTTTTTTTAGTTCAAGGAATGTAAGGGGGAATATAGAAGATATAGGAATGCTACCCTAGCTGCACACATTGAGTGATATCGCAGGGTTAACGTTTGGATGACTTGTGACTGCCATGTGTCAAGGTACAGCGTAAGAAGACCGGCAGGAGCCATAATGAGGCAGTCATGCCACACCTTGTCGACCTTGGACGTGGAGCGAGCAGATGGAGGGAGGCCTTGGTTTGAGGAGGGGGTCGGGGTAGCAGGTGATCCTGGGAAATGAATAAGAAAAAATGAAACCAAGTCGATATGAGTGAGTTTTACTTTACTCTTCCCTCTCGAACATGATCCTGGGAATATCAAGTAAAGAATAAAAAAGAAACGAAACGTCTTTCTGTGTGTGGGAATACGGTTATCATCCCAAACATTAGGGCAAAAATGTTTTCCATGTATTCTTTGAAAGGCTTTTCTCCAATTGCGATCTTTGAACTTCTGTCCTTTAGTTTACTTAGTTTACAAGGGAAATGCTGGCGTAAAGGTTGATCGCTTTGCCTGCTCATGGAGTAACTTTACATTCACTGTTAAATTTGAACGACTAGTAGGTGCTACTTGGTTCCAGTCTTTGTCACTTATACTCTCATCTGCTTGTTGGAATTGGAAAAGTACTCTTTCATCACTGATGAATTAAAAAAGTGCTTCTAATTATCTAAAAGTGATTATTTATCTGTATTGTACAAGGATAGGGTTTTACACTTGTGGGGCCCCATCTCAAACATTCTCTACTATCGTACAACTCTATAATCATGTATGTTCTTCACATATATCACAGCCTCGTTCAGATTATGCCATATACTCTAAAAAAGAGTGCAGTACATCATTTTAACAAGTTTCCAGCTTAATTCCATGGTATGTCCTCTGGTTGCTGTATCGTTACATCTTTTCAAGGCTTGCTCACCACTCTTCTTTCAAGAATTTCTTACCTTCATCAACCTAGATAGAAAGATTTTTTTTAATCAGATTCCCCATCACTTTTATCTCTTACATGGTGAGCAAATTGGCATGCAGCCTTTACTGGTAACCCGGTTCTCTCAGTGTGGTACCATCTTTGTTGACCTCATCTGAAGCTTCTCCATTAACTCTGTGGTTCTGTAGGTGCGGTATTCAAACTTTAGAAGAATCTCCATTGCTTTACGTTTATTTGGGTTGATTTTCATCAGCCGTGTCAGGCCAACTTTGGAGTCTATCTACGTCCTCTAAATTGATGTAATTCTCCTCGCTTTTCACTATCCTCACGACCTTTGCATCATCTGCAAACATATTCAGGGATGAGTCCATACCGTTTAGCAAGTCAGTTACATAAATCAAGATTAATTGTCCCAGAACAGGACCCTCTGGCACTCCAGTGGTGACCACCCATTTCGAGAAGGCTTCTTAAGCTCTGACATGCTCATTTTGTTCCCTACCATCAACTCAGTCACCTATTCAGCGAAGGAATATACCCCCCTTATTCCTCCTTGATGACCCCTCTCGAATAGCATTCCATTCGGTACACTGTCAAGTGTTTTCCGGCACTCCCAGTTACAAATAATAATCTGAGTCCTCTCTCTTGTGTACAACAGAGCCCACTCCCTCATAGAAGTTTTAGAGGTTCGTAACACCATGCTGTCCCTCACATAGGTAGCTCCTCTGCAGGAAGTTACCTAATTGCTTCTTATTTATCTTTCCCAGCACTTTACAGACTACATTGGTCAAGGAGACCGGTCTGTAGTTCAGCGCTTTTTCCAGGCCTCCTTTCTCATAAATAGGTACATCCATTAGCACACTGCCTTAACTCAGTGGCGTCTTGACAAGTATTTCAAGTGGTTTATCAAGTGTATCTGCTCTCGTCTTCAGCATTGATATTGAAATTTCAGCAGGACTATGTCGAACCTTGTATGGGTCAAAACAATTTTGTATTGTGTCAATGTCTCCTCCTGATACCTCACCTGTCTGGGCCCTCTTTATTTCACTTTGAAAACATTTGAACATCATTCAGTTCCTCGTATATCCACACATCATCCTCTGCAAATCGTCTTTTTGAATCCCTGCTCTTGAATATCTGTTTCTAGTAAGTTTGTGGATGAGTAAAGGATTTTCTCCTGCTTTGTCAACAGTATTATTAGCAAAGTTTCTTCGTTCCTGCCTTCTCAGAATTCACCTCAAAGCCCAGGTTCCTGGTTGCTGAACCCCATTTCCCAGTTTATATTGAATTGTTGAATTCTGTGTAGTTTCCACGATTGTATCTCGTCTTTTACTTGTGTTTCATCTCTGCACATCCTCTCTTCTCACTAACCACTTATATAAACTTGAGCATTATATGATTTCTTCTTCCCACCGGTATATCACGTGATATTTTCAGTATCCATATTAGCATTTGTGACGACAAGACATAGCAGTGATGTACCAGTCCCTCTCATACTTGTGTATTGATTAACATGGTATGAGAAACGTTATACATGTGACTCTGTTTCACCATAAGAACCCAAAGTCCCTCTCTTTATAATTGAATTCCTAATAATAAGTACTTTACCATATCTAAGAAGTACATGTTTCTTTCATTGTCATCACTGTTATATTTGTTCTCGATCAACAAGATTCTTTAGAGGTATATCAGTATAACTATGCTTTTCTTTCCTACAGTTACTCTTCCCAATATATAGTCTGAATGGGCCGCCTTTTACTGTTTCCTGAAACTTAAGGCTGTCTCATATTAACAAAGCCAATCTTCTTCCTTTTTGCTCTAGTATACTCATGTGGAGAGAATAGGTCGGCTTTGTTTTCACAGCTCAACCAAGGTGCGGTTATCCTTATACGATCCTTGAATTCCAGCTCTTTATCATTTACTAGGTGATACATCTCCATTTGTGTACTCCACTTTTAGTCTGACATTACCATCACCCATCATTTCTGACATCTCTGTAATTGCGACGGTGTAAAGTCTATACTATAAGATACAAGCACGAACGTCCTTGCAGCAATATTCAGACATAAAAAGTTCATTCTGTGGAGATTGATGTCACACTTTGGATAAGTTACCTATAAATATCCCGTTTTCGTTCTTCTGGCCTTTTGCACTGGATAAAAAAGACTTCCAGGATTGTAAGAAAAAAGTAACTAACCACAGAATTTTTTTTTGCTATGCTTGATCTTCCCTCTAGTATCATTAATGATAGATAATAATATTAGGTATAATAATCATAGCAACTATTTAATTAGTGGAAATCTTTTATGAGGGTAAAAAGTTTTATGTCCTTGTCACCAGATGTCAGCCTTATCAGCAGCTGACCGGCGACTAGAAATACTTCAAATTACGCTACAGTAAGTATTCCATGGATCATCATCTCCCTTGTTAATCTGAATATCGTTACTATTGTTGGCGTTAACGTTGAGAGGCATTTAATGTATAGTCTGAGTGATATGTGGCATTAAAGGGAAATTGGTCGTTTTATCTCAAGTTAGGGAAGGGGCTAGTTTGGTATCACTTTGTTTACGGAGTGTTCAGGGCTGTTCCTATCATCCTCTGGGAACGCGAAGGTATTTCATCCCTTATTTGTGATATATCTAAGTGAATTATGATTAAAAATGGCAGCATGATGTCATTATTGTAGGAAATACGTTGCGAACTCTCACTTCAAACCTAACCCTAACTTCACCAACCCCAGCCCAGCTCATTATATATAGTTTGCTAGGTTGGACCTAGGAAACTGGAATTGTTATAAGTGAATAGGATTTCTTGGTTTAGTGTTGAATTGCTTAATTTTTTTTTAAGAATTAAACATGTTTAAGGACTGCAAGTCTTATTTCTTTTTATAGGAATTGTATAAGTGCATGCATTGCAAGGTAGTATTTATATTTTTATTGGACCTTTAATATATTTTACTAATAGAATATTTATTTGCGTAGATAGGAGTGAGTTTTGTTGTAATGAGTAAAAAAAAAAAAAGGTGGTCTTAATATGTCATGGTTCTCAAGATCACTATTAATGTCAGGAACGCTACTATAGTTTTTAGTATTTGTCATGTTTTAAAGGGTCATGCTTTTATTCATTAACAAGAAAGTGATACCAAACATCTGATTAATGTTAATTGTTGTGGCAAATTTCTCTGGAAATGCACAAAAGTCACTTAAATAATTCTTGTTAATTGAACTCAATTTCATGCGCAAGAATGACTTTATAAAGAATGTTGATTTTGCGTTTCTTTTTTTTTTAGAACAGCAATTAGATGTGAAAAGAAAGGTAATACTGATCCATGAAATGTGCGGTAACAGTAAAGTCTGTTTTAACTTTGCTTGAAAACTAATTTTGGGATATGGCTACTTATAAAGTAAATGCTTTGCATAGATGTGATGACAGAATTCTTGTTGAGTATAATTTGAAGCATTATATTTTATTCACTGATATGAGACAAGGTCATAGTATATTCAGGAAAGTCTTGGGTTATAGAAAAAGTAGGTAATACGCTTGTATAATATTAACATGTATGAAAACCTCATCCATCCTCTTTAGCAGTCAAGATTTATCATAATATGCAATATTCTTCTTGAAATATACCTCTGCCTAAATGGTGCAGGATGTCAACAAATTCCTCTGTCAACAGCAGATTTAATGTTGGTATATATTTATATGTTGGTATATATATATATATATTCATGTGAGAAACTGCATAAGCTGGTGACTGAGTTTGGTAAAGTGTGTGAAAGAAGAAAGTTTAGAGTAAATGTGAAGAGCAAGGTTATTAGGTACAGTAGGATTGAGGGTCAAGTCAATTGGGAGGTAAGTTTGAATGGAGAAAAACTGGAGGAAGTAAAGTGTTTTAGATATCTGGGAGTGGATCTGGCAGTGGATGAAACCATGGAAGCAGAAGTGAATCATAGGGTGGGAGAGGGGGCGAAAATCCTGGGAGCCTTGAAGAATGTGTGGAAGTCAAGAACATTATCTCGGAAAGCAAAAATGGCTATGTTTGAAGGAATAGTGGTTCCAACAATGTTGTATGGTTGCGAGGCGTGGGCTATGGATAGAGTAGTGCGCAGGAGGGTGGATGTGCTGGAAATGAGATGTTTGAGGAGAGTATGTGGTGTGAGGTGGTTTGATCGAGTAAGTAATGTAGGGGTAAGAGAGATGTGTGGAAATAAGAAGAGCGTGGTTGAGAGAGCAGAAGAGGGTGTTTTGAAATGGTTTGGGCACATGGAGAGAATGAGTGAGGAAAGATTGACCAAGAGGATATATGTGTCAGAAGTGGAGGGAATGAGGAGAAGTGGGAGACCAAATTGGAGGTGGAAAGATGGAGTGAAAAAGATTTTGAGTGATCGGGGCCTGAACATGCAGGAGGGTGAAAGGCGGGCAAGGAATAGGGTGAATTGGATCGATGTGGTATACTGGGGTCAACGTGCTGTCAATGGATTGAATCAGGGCATGTGAAGCGTCTGGTGTAAACCATGAAAAGTTGTGTGGGGCCTGGATGTGGAAAGGGAGCTGTGGTTTAGGGCATTATTGCATGACAGCTAGAGACTGAGTGTGAACGAATGGGGCCTTTGTTGTCTTTTCCTAGCGCTACCTCGCACACTTGAAAGGGGAGGGGGATGTTATTCCATGTGTGGCATGGTGGCGATGGGAATGAACTAAAGGCAGACAGTGTGAATTGTGTGCATGTGTATATATGTATATGTCTGTATGTGTATATATATGTGTACATTGAGATGTATAGGTATGTATATTTGCGTGTGTGTACGTGTATGTATATACATGTGTATAAGAGTGGGTTGGGCCATTTCTTTCGTCTGTTTCCTTGCGCTACCTCGCAAACGCGGGAGACAGCAACAAAGCAAAATAAAAAAGATAATAAGATATATATTTAAGCACTATTTTGGTTACTAGATGTCGTTTTTGCAAGTGTGTTACTTTTAGAATTATCTCTTATATTACCTGATGTATATTACAAGTGATTTCTCAAGCAGAAATAGATTTGTACTCCCCACAATAATTCCATTGACTTAATTTGGGAAAGTTAGATTAGCTACTGTACACCTGCAAGATTCAAATCTGAGGTAATTACATTCTTTCCACATAACATTATGTTCAATCTGTTTCCTTGTAAAATTTATAGTTTATATACTTGGAATAAGAGCATATCAGTTGTCATAACAATTAGTAGAAGTGCTTCAGACTGACTCTGAGTGATTCTGATGATAAATTTCATATTACAATAATATAGTATTAATAGTGGGAAAGGACATGAACAATTAGAAAGTTTTGGGTCAGTTAGCAATATAAGTTGTTGAAACACGCATAAAAATCAACAGCACTTAGAAAAATCTCACCAGACCTCCCATAGCAGTCAAGATATAATGTACAAATTTATCCGTGCTAATGTGGTGTACCAAAAGGGACCGTCACTACTGATAGTTGAGGAAGCTGAGTGACAGAACTCCAAGCTTCCATTCATCTGTTTGCTGAGGGTTTTTGTGCAGTTGGTGTGATGATGAAATTAAGGATTTATCTTGTATTTATTGACTATAACATTAAAAAGAAGAAGAATGTTGTGTGCTGTGTGTAGTTAGATTGGTGAAAAGAAGATAGATTTTGTCTGTAGTTTGTAGTTAGGTCAGGGTATTTTATAATTTCTGCTGACTTTTATAAATGTTTTACTACTGTTCTTGTAAATCATTCCCCCTTTCTTCATGTTATCCACGTCCCTATCCACCATGATTTATTAGAGCAAGTTTGAAGCAATGACTGAGTCATACAGCTTCCATCTGAATTGATTCTGCTTAATGTAAGGTGTCCATTGATACACATCATGGAAATCCAAAATTTTTCTCAAAAGGGACCCTGAAGTAAGATTTTACTGAATTTTCTTTAAACATTGTTTTTCTCATAAAAGAATGTTCATACTAATTATGGTAGTGACAAAAATATAGAAGTTTTCTGAAAGGAGAACATTATACTTTTCTGTTGCATTCTGAATGGAGACTACAAATATGGTGAAGGAACATGGTTAGGATAATATTTTTTTTGAGGAAATGGATATTGTTCTCTGCTTTTGTAAAATGGATGTACAGCAAAAGTATAACCTTTCAGCAAGTAAATTATTCAATCACAACAATTTGTAAATGAGAATTTCTTTGGTAAGACTGTACTCCCAACTATATGGCCTTGCTAAAGGTGACTCTCCACCTGTAGTATAGCCTCAAGCAAATGAGGTCCATTAATATCATATATATATTATTTCCTCTCTTCCTACACGTACACATGCAGAAGCTGATGACTGAGTTTGGTAAAGTGTGTGAAAGAAGAAAGTTAAGAGTAAATGTGAATAAGAGCAAGATTATTAGGTACAGTAGGGTTGAGGGTCAAGTCAATTGGGAGGTGAGTTTGAATGGAGAAAAACTGGAGGAAGTAAAGTGTTTTAGATATCTGGGAGTGGATCTGGCAGCGGATGGAACCATGGAAGCGGAAGTGGATCATAGGATGGGGGAGGGGGCGAAAATTCTGGGAGCCTTGAAGAATGTGTGGAAGTCGAGAACATTATCTCGGAAAGCAAAAATGGGTATGTTTGAAGGAATAGTGGTTCCAACAATGTTGTATGGTTGCGAGGCGTGGGCTATGGATAGAGTGGTGCGCAGGAGGATGGATGTGCTGGAAATGAAATGTTTGAGGACAATGTGTGGTGTGAGGTGGTTTGATCGAGTAAGTAACGTAAGGGTAAGAGAGATGTGTGGAAATAAAAAGAGCGTGGTTGAGAGAGCAGAAGAGGGCGTTTTGAAATGGTTTGGGCACGTGGAGAGAATGAGTGAGGAAAGATTGACCAAGAGGATATATGTGTCGGAGGTGGAGGGAACGAGGAGAAGAGGGAGACCAAATTGGAGGTGGAAAGATGGAGTGAGAAAGATTTTGTGTGATCAGGGCCTGAACATGCAGGAGGGTGAAAGGAGGGCAAGGAATAGAGTGAATTGGAGCGATGTGGTATACCGGGGTTGACGTGCTGTCAGTGGATTGAATCAGGGCATGTGAAGCGTCTGGGGTAAACCATGGAAACCTGTGTAGGTATGTATATTTGCGTGTGTGGACGTATGTATATACATGTGTATGGGGGTGGGTTGGGCCATTTCTTTCGTCTGTTTCCTTGCGCTACCTCGCAAACGCGGGAGACAGCGACAAAGCAAAAAAAAAAAAAAAGATATATTGTTTATTTATTTATTTATTTATTTATTTTACTTTGTCGCTGTCTCCCACGTTAGCGAGGTAGCGCAAGGAAACAGACGAAAGAATGGCCCAACCCACCCACAGACATATGTATATACATACACGTCCACACACGCAAATATACATACCTATGCATCTCAACGTATACATATATATACACACACAGACATATACATATATACACATGTACATAATTCATACTGTCTGCCCTTTATTCATTCCCGTTGCCACTCTACCACACACGAAATGACAACCCCCTCCCCCCCGCATGTGCGCGAGGGACTCATAGGAATTTCTTGATCATGCACAAAATTGTGAGAGTAAGTGAGCTTGGGAAGGAGACTTGTGTGAGGAAGTACCAGGAGAGACTGAGTACAGAATGGAAAAAGGTGAGAACAATGGAAGTAAGGGGAGTGGGGGAGGAATGGGATGTATTAGGGAATCAGTGATGGATTGTGCAAAAGATGCTTGTGGCATGAGAAGAGTGGGAGGTGGGTTGATTAGAAAGGGTAGTGAGTGGTGGGATGAAGAAGTAAGATTATTAGTGAAAGAGAAGAGAGAGGCATTTGGACGATTTTTGCAGGGAAAAAATGCAATTGAGTGGGAGATGTATAAAAGAAAGAGACAGGAGGTCAAGTGAGTGAGTATTTTGAAGGTTTGTTGAATGTGTTTGATGATAGAGTGGCAGGTATAGGGTGTTTTGGTCGAGGTGGTGTGCAAAGTGAGAGGGTTAGGGAAAATGATTTGGTAAATAGAGAAGAGGTAGTAAAAGCTTTACGGAAGATGAAAGCCGGCAAGGCAGCAGGTTTGGAAGGTATTGCAGTGGAAGTTATTAAAAAAGGGGGTGACTGTATTGTTGACTGGTTGGTAAGGTTATTTAATGTATGTATGATTCATGGTGAGGTGCCTGAGGATTGGCGGAATGCTTGCATAGTGCCATTGTACAAAGGCAAAGGGGATAAGAGTGAGTGCTCAAATTACAGAGGTATAAGTTTGTTGAGTTATCCCTGGGGATAGGGGATTAAGAATACTTCCCACGTATTCCCTGCGTGTCGTAGAAGGCGACCAAAAGGGGAGGGAGCGGGGGCCGGAAATCCTCCCCTCTTGTTTTTTTTTTTTAATTTTCCAAAAGAAGGAACAGAGAAATGGGCCAGGTGAGGGTATTCCCTCAAAGGCCCAGTCCTCTGTTCTTAATGCTACCTTACTAATGCGGGAAATGGCGAATAGTTTAAAAGAAAAAAAAGAAGTTTGTTGAGTATTCCTGGTATATTATATGAGAGGGTATTGATTGAGAGGGTGAATGCATGTACAGAGCATCAGATTGGGGAAGAGCAGTGTGGTTTCAGAAGTGGTAGAGGATGTGTGGATCAGGTGTTTGCTTTGAAGAATGTATGTGAGAAATACTTAGAAAAGCAAATGGATTTGTATGTAGCATTTATGGATCTGGAGAAGGCATATGATAGAGTTGATAGAGATGCTCTGTGGAAGGTTTTGAGAATATATGGTGTGGGAGGCAAGTTGTTAGAAGCAGTGAAAAGTTTTTATCGAGGATGTAAGGCATGTGTACGGGTAGGAAAAGAGGAAAATGATTGGTTCTCAGTGAATGTAGGTTTGCGGCAGGGGTGTGTGATGTCTCCATGGTTGTTTAATTTGTTTATGGATGGTGTTGTTAGGGAGGTGAATGCAAGAGTTTTGGAAGGAGGGGCAAGTATGAAGTCTGTTGTGGATGAGAGAGCTTGGGAAGTGAGTCAGTTGTTGTTCGCTGATGATACAGTGCTGGTGGCTGATTCATGTAAGAAACTGCAGAAGCTGGTGACTGGGTTTGGTAAAGTGTGTGAAAGAAGAAAGTTAAAAGTAAATGTGAATAAGAGCAAGGTTATTAGGTACAGTAGGGTTGAGGGTCAAGTCAATTGGGAGGTAAGTTTGAATGGAGAAAAACTGGAGGAAGTAAAGTGTTTTAGATATCTAGGAGTGGATCTGGCAGCGGATGGAACCATGGAAGCGGAAGTGAATCATAGGGTGGGGGAGGGGGCGAAAATTCTGGGAGCCTTGAAGAATGTTTGGAAGACGAGAACATTATCTCGGAAAGCAAAAATGGGTATGTTTGAAGGAATAGTGGTTCCAACAATGTTGTATGGTTGTGAGGCATGGGCTATGGATAGAGTTGTGCAGAGGAGGGTGGATGTGCTGGAAATGAGATGTTTGAGGACAATATGTGGTGTGAGGTGGTTTGATCGAGTAAGTAATGTAAGGGTAAGAGAGATGTATGGAAATAAAAAGAGTGTGGTTGAGAGAGCAGAAGAGGGTGTTTTGAAATGGTTTGGTCACATGGAGAGAATGAGTGAGGAAAGATTGACCAAGAGGATATATGTGTCAGAGGTGGAGGGAACGAGGAGAAGTGGGAGACCAAATTGGAGGTGGAAAGATGGAGTGAGAAAGATTTTGAGTGATCGGGCCTGAACATGCAGGAGGATGAAAGGCGTGCAAGGAATAGAGTGAATTGGAACATTGTGGTATACCGGGGTCGACGTGCTGTCAGTGGATTGAATCAGGGCATGTGAAGCGTCTGGGGTAAACCATGGAAAGTGTGTGAGGCCTGGATGTGGAAAGGCAGCTGTGGTTTCGGTGCATTATTACATGACAGCTAGAGACTGAGTGTGAACGAATGGGGCCTTTGGTGTCTTTTCCTAGCGCTTCCTCGCGCACATGAGGGGGGAGGGGGATGTTATTCCATGTGTGGCGAGGTGGCGATGGGAATAAATAAAAGGCAGATAGTATGAATTATATACATGTGTATATATGTATATGTCTGTGTGTGTATGTATATGTGTACATTGAGATGTATAGGTATGTATATTTGCGTGTGTGGACGTGTATGTATATATATGTGTATATGGGCGGGTTGGGCCATTCTTTCGTCTGTTTCCCAAACACGGGAGACCGACAAAGCAAAATAAATAAATAAATAAATATATTTATTATTATTTATTTTATTTTGCTTTGTCGCCTTCTCCCACGTTTGCGAGGTAGCACAAGGAAACAGACGAAAGAAATGGCCCAACCCACCCCCATACACATGTATATACATACATGTCCACACACGCAAATATACATACCTATACATCTCAATGTACACATATATATACACACACAGACACATACATATATACCCATGCACACAATTCACACTGTCTGCCTTTATTCATTCCCATCGCCACCTCACCACACATGGAATATATATATATATATATATATATATATATATATATATATATATATATATATATATATATATATATATTTTTTTTTTTTTTTTTTTTTTTTTTTTTTTTTCTCTCCCACGTTTGCGAGGTAGCGCAAGGAAACAGACGAAAGAAATGGCCCAACCCACCCCCATACACATGTGTATACATACGTCCACACACGCAAATATACATACCTACACAGCTTTCCATGGTTTACCCCAGACGTTTCACATGCCCTGATTCAATCCACTGACAGCACGTCAACCCCGGTATACCACATTGATCCAATTCACTCTATTCCTTTCCCTCCTTTCACCCTCCTGCATGTTCAGGCCCCGATCACACAAAATCTTTTTCACTCCATATTTCCACCTCCAATTTGGTCTCCCACTTCTCCTCGTTCCCTCCACCTCCGACACATATATCCTCTTGGTCAATCTTTCCTCACTCATTCTATCCATGTGCCCAAACCATTTCAAAACACCCTCTTCTGCTCTCTCAACCACGCTCTTTTTATTTCCACACATCTCTCTTACCCTTACGTTACTTATTCGATCAAACCACCTCACACCACACATTGTCCTCAAACATCTCATTTCCAGCACATCCACCCTCCTGCGCACAACTCGCAACCATACAAAATTGTTGGAACCACTATTCCTTCAAACATAGCCATTTTTGCTTTCCGAGATAATGTTCTCGACTTCCAGACATTCTTCAAGGCTCCCAGGATTTTTGCCCCCTCCCCCACCCTATGATCCACTTCCGCTTCCATGGTTCCATCCGCTGCCAGATCCACTCCCAGATATCTAAAACACTTTACTTCCTCCAGTTTTTCTCCATTCAAACTTACCTCCCAATTGACTTGACCCTCAACCCTACTGTACCTAATAACCTTGCTCTTATTCACATATATATATATATATATATATATATATATATATATATATATATATATATATATATATATATATATATATATATACATAAATATATATTGATTTCATGCTTGTTTACCATTTCACACTTTAGAAATGTAGCATTGGGAATATACAAAGAATAACCTCATTCACTCACACTCATGTTCTAGCTATCAGGTATAATACACTGAAACCAGAACCCCCACAATCAGGCCTTAGTGACCTTTCTGTGGTCTCTGCTGACCACTTCATATACCCTGAGTCAGCCTATTGACAGCACGTCACCTCCATTATACCACAATTTTCCTATTCTCTCTATCCTTTGCATGTCCCACGCCTTCCTCGATTTCCACCTTTTTCTTATTTTTACACTTATGACATTGTATATCCTTTTAGTCATCCTATCCTCCCTCATCTTCTCCATATATCAAAACCGTTTCATATCACCCTTTTCAACTCTCTCATTCATACTCCTTTTTCTACCACATATCTGCCTTACTCTTTTATTTCTTATTTGATTAGCCATCCTCACATTAAATACTGTCCATAAATGAATACTGTGATTTTCAATACAATTATCCTTTTTCTTTACTTTGTCATCCAAAGCCCATGGTTTACATTCACATGATGCTGTTAGGAATTAGTATACTATTAGACATAACCATCTATGCATTCCCAGACAGTAACTTCTCTTTCTTCACATTATGATTTAATGATACTGATTACTGTTGCATTAAGTATGGCATCTAGGGAGTGGATGTCTACCAATTCAGCAATTGTTCTATTGTTTCTGATACCTCTCTAAAGCAGGAAAAGCGATTAGGCTTAGAGAAAATGTGTTTTTATTGTTATTATTGTTATAGCTACTATATTATATAATAATGAGTTGCTGCTTATTGTTTCAAGTGATTTCTGCTAGTGTAACAAGATGATTCTTATGCAGGTAAGACTGATGAATTTACTCCACATTTTATTGGGCATATTGTTAGTTTATGTGTGGACTTTTCAGCACGGTTATTATCTTTATGGCATTACAGTAAATTGCATTTTACAGAAGCAGTACAGAACCATTGAATTGAAGGGATGGGAAGTCCTAGGATCCAGTTTAGAGGGTCCTTGAGCACTTCTGACCCTCGAAAATGTCCTGTGCTGATAATTGGTCAACTAGGACATCTAGCTGGTCTTTCCTTCAGTGATGTTGGATCGAAGCTACAACCTCGAGTTGATGAAGAGGTAACCCCTTATTTATTTTATTGGAATACTTTATACTGTGACATGGAATGTTCATATTATTTTTAGCACAGAATTTGTGAAAAAAGAAATATTTTGAGAATGAATGAAGCAACAAACTTACGAAATAGTTGTATGATGGGACAACATACCAAATAATCATTTTGTTTTATAAGAATATTTGAATATAAAGAAAAGATAAGCACATTGTATGACATTTGGATACAGTATGATCTTGAGTTAAGTTTTCTAAGCCAAAAGTTCTAACTTTTATTACTTTTTGCTACTGTTTTGTAATATTGGGTAATTTGAGTGTTATTAGAAGTGAAGTTCTACATTGGTAGTAACACTTCTTTATATATTCAGTACTCACTGCTTGTAGAAAGATTGGAATGTTTCTGCTTGTGGTAGAATTAATTCTAACTTTAAAACAGGCATGGACACTATCAGTGAATAGCCTTCAGCCGTCCCCAACTGACTACTGTTCCTTGTACCTAAATTTGGCTACAGTAGCAGCCCTTCCTGTGAAGTGTTCTCGTCACAACACTCCATCACGAACTCACTCTATTACAAAGATTATCAAAACACATTCTACAGGTGCTGAAGAATGTATTGTGGTAAGTAGTTTAAAGAATTCGTTAGGTTGTTATTATAGCAAGATGTAACATTGGTAGTTTGCATTTTGGAGAAGGAACAATAAATGATTTACATTATCCAGCAACCCATTGACTGTTGATGTGCTGCAGACAGCACAGGATGCCTCTTGCAGTTGAATGCTAGTGTATTGCATATGATTAGGGGCATTTTAAAGCCTCAGACATTGTAAACACTATAGTGAGCCAGGAAGCAACATTAGACAACTCAGGCAATGTTTCCACACCCTTTGCCTATATTTTTTCAATTCACCTGGTCAATAACCATCAAAATGCTGTGGAGGAGAGTATATCATTTTTGCTCTGTCCAGGCAACAAAGAAAATGTATATATACCAAATAGATAATATATACAGATGTATATATATTGGGAATTATGATTGCATAGTGAGATATTTATACTATTTCATTGAGGAGGAGTAACACATTGCATGCTTGGCATTATTGCAACTTGAAATTTTATTCATGTGATCATGTGATAGTCTCATTGCACACTTTAGTAACATGTTATTTTATTGATATATACTTTATAGGTTTTGACTTGTATCCAGAATAAGGTAGTAGAGGGGGCATCTTGTGTGATAACCTTAGTCTCTTAGTTTATACCTTTCATCAGTGTTTTATGGTCAAGCAGCAGTATTTTGAAAATTTCTCAAATATTCGAAGTTTATATATCATACAAGTAAAGCAGTATGCAGTTGCTGGCATGGTAAGAAATATTCACAAAAGAAGTTGGTCACTTGGCATGACTAGATGGCATGAAGAAAGTAATGAAGGGGTGTTTAAAAGAGTTGGTATGGCAGGATATGCAAAGGGAATGGATTGTGGGGTGGTAGAGTGGGTGAATCATAATACTTTTAGGTGGTTTAAGGATGGAAAGAATGCAAGATGAGGAGTTCACATTGCATGGAATGGTTTATACCAGGAAGGCATGTAAGGACAGGGATAAGTGGAGACTTTTGCCATGGCCTCCCCCTTGATGAGAGTTCCCAGAGGGAATGGGCATCAGAGATATAGGTATATAGATTGAAGTTGGTCATCCTTATCCTTTTGCAGGCTTGTAATGTTAGGGTTTTGGGACCTTGTTTCTGCAGTTTTAATTGCCACCATACACACATTCACGCAAAGAGAAGTTAATAACCTGTTTGTATAAAGCTCGAGTGGAAATACCTGCAGTAGTCATATTCGCACAACCTCTCTGATGTGACTCAACTGGTGCTTACACATTATTTCCATTTTTTTATTTTTGAATTATCTTCTTGGTCCTTTTAAGATTTCACTCTAAGCTGCATACTCCACTACTGTAAGGTAGGATTGCAATGGTAAGTATTTTAGCTAATGTGTTCGATTAAACATTTGTAGATATCACCTTGTTATCCCCATATGATTGTCTTTTTTATTAGTTCTAAACTTTGAGTTGAATCATATTTGGTACACTTAACAAAATGTATCGAATATGTAGTGATATTCATGATATTCAAATGTGTATTCCAAATTTAGATATGTAATATATTTTAGTGTTAACATGCAACCCAAAGTATAAATTGAGCTTTATCATGTTGATTAACAATTGAATTGACATGAATTTACGGGGATTCTGCATACCTTAAGTTTGTGGCTTGAAATAATTGTATTTGTAAAACTTCATATGAATACTTTTTTTTTTTTATTTTTCCCAGATGCACCCAACCCATAGAATATTGCTCATATTTTGAAACTGTTCCAGCTTGTGTGTGAGCGTACAGACCTTTATGCCAGTGCCTGTGGCGTTGCAAGAGCATATCCAACATACTCACGAAAGACTGCTACTGGTTCATCATCAGATCACACAGTAACTGTAGAAATTTTGCTTGTTGGAAAAGGAGATGCTCCAGTAACAGATGAGGACATTAAAGTTAGTATGAAAATTTCTTTGTGATACTTCCGTATCTTTTTCTTGTTATAATATTACATAGATATCTTCAGGTTTTTGTGTAACAGTTAAACAGATTTATTTAAAAGTTTTCTCTTTAGGCCCATTTGTTGCTACTCATTTTTCAATTGTTATTTTTTTCTCTGTGAGTATAAGAGAAAGAATATTATTCACATATTTGTGTGTGTCATAGAAGACAATTAAATGGGGCTGTAGTGGGGGCTCCCTTAACACAGGAAGCTGGCCATCCGTGCTGGGCAAGACCATAGGTTTAAAGATGTGGTGATGTTGAGTGTGTTTGTTTGTGTGAGGAAAATGTAGGATAGTTGAGGAATGAACATGTTTAGTATTTGAAGTATGAAAGTTGAATCTTTGGAATGGGTGGTTTGCAGAATGTGGATGAGAAACTGCAACTTCCATGTGCCTAAGAAATATAGTTTCAGACAAGTGTGTGTCTGATGGATTAGAATGTAGGATTGGTTTAAAAGGGCAGTTGTTATGTACTTGTTTAATCATCACTGTTCATTGCTGTGTGCATATGTTTGGTGAGTGTCATGTTTGCTGGGAAAGGGGGATACTGAAAATAGACTGCTGAATTGTGAAGTGGGAGTGAAAATAGACTGCTGAATTGTGAAGTGGGAGTGAATATCTTTCTTTTACTTGGGTTTGGGGATGGGTTGTGTAGTTCAAATAGGAGGCACTAGACTGAGGATTCCTCTTTGTGATACCTCCCTCTTCCCTTAAACAACTAAGCCTAGGAAATCTCTTCCTGCTTTCATCTTTTCCTCTTCCCTTACCTTTCAGCCTTAAAGAGTCAGATCTAACAACACTTTTTTCTTTCACCCAGTATGGTCTTGATTGCAACATGTTTTGCCCATGTCATGGCAATCACTGCAAGAAAAGTATTTTGAAACCATATAGTTCGTAAATTTGTGTTGATATTTGTTGTATGGAGAGTAAATGTCATGCATTGTATGATATACCTAATATTGCTGGAATGTTGTTTGTTAATGGCTAACCGTTTAGGGTAATATAGAGTACAGGGTGGATTCTTGTCTAACAGGGTAAAGAGAGGGAGTGTAGATTTCTGCTGAAGTGCAGGTGTTTTATTTTGAGTGAGTATGTGCTCTGACTATATGATATAATGTTGCACATTAATTAGTTTCATATAGTAATGTGTACATATCTGTACATGCAAACCTTTTATGTTCTTTTGAAGATTTTTTTTTGAAAGTTAAGCTTCCTACTAGCTCTAACTTATATTATGCTTTTCTTTTAGATTGAAATATTTCATAATGATGTTTGCAGATAGTTTTATTGCATGGATGGTGGTCATGCTCTTGTCAGGATACACCTTTATATGGGCAACACAGTTTTTTTTTGCTAAATGTTTCAGTAACTGGTGCTGTATTGATGTATTAATGAGCATTTTCAGAATAAGGTTATCAGTTCCTTCTCTAATCTTTCTGAATAGGTGTTAAACGATGTTGTTTATGGTGTTCGTCTAGCTGCAAGGATTGTAGATACTCCAGCCAGTGAGATGCACACTGATTCTTTCATTGAGGTATGTAACTCATATTTTTTGTATATCCACAAGGTAGTTGTTACTGCAGATTGTCATTGTTGCCTATAGAGGCATTAGTTGTTTGAGAGATAAGCAAAGTCATGTTACAATTCTTTAGTTTGGTTACGTTAATGGAGTAGCTCTCAGTTGGTGTGCTGTATAGTATCCTCCATAGGTAACATTCTTTCCTTTTAACTTAATTAGTTTTCTTGCCTTTTTGAGGTAGCTTCAGACAAACACGTTGTGTCATTTGCTCTCATTCATTCTCTGTCTGCCATGTCAGTGTACCTCCAAAATCATACCTTGAAGTGCAGTTAAGATCACTCATACCAGAGAGGAAGTCAAAGAAAACATATAGAGGACAATGAATTTCTAGATTGAAAATCAGAATCATTGTTTGAATGCCTTTACTTACTGTTTGTTTATTTGTGACACTACTTCGCTGAAGTGGGAAAAACAAATAGGGATGATACAAGATATTAGTCATTCATAGATTAACTGTAGATATTATAAGTAACTGTAAATACAAGTTGGATTGTTTGTTGAACAGGAAGTGCAGAAGGTGGGGCAATCCCTGGGAATCAAACCATTGATTATTAGAGGAGAGGAATTGGCTGCTAAAGGTTTTGGTGGTCTCTATGGTGTAGGAAAAGCAGCTGTTCACCCTCCAGCCCTTGTAGTATTGTCTCACACCCCAACAGGTGGAACAGAAAATGTGGCCTGGGTAGGCAAGGGTATTGTCTATGACACTGGTGGTTTGAGTATCAAAACAAAGGTAAGGCTTTGATATTTACTGGTTAAAATTTTGTGTACAAAGATAATACAAAAACAAGTTTAGAAATGAGTGAAAATTTGGAACATGTCCTTGGATTTGATTTTTTCTGATTAATGCCTTCTGTGTCAGACAAGTATGCCAGGTATGAAGCGAGATTGTGGAGGTGCAGCAGCAATATTAGGGGCCTTTTATGTGGCTGTGCAAGGAGGATACATGCAGAACCTCCATGCCATCTTCTGTCTTGCTGAAAATGCTGTTGGCCCTGCAGCAACAAAGCCTGATGATATTCATACACTGTATTCAGGAAGGTAAGGGGAACTTATATTGTTAATCAAGATCTTGGACTGTTTTTAGGTGGAAGAATGGGAGTTTGAAACCCTGTAGTTTCATCACAAAATGTACAAGCTCTGTATTATAGAAGCTTTTTAAACATGATAGGTTCTCTGATATGCATGGTATTGTGAAGATAGAAGATGTACAGGGTTATGAAGATCCTTTTAGGAAATTTGTTAATTTGAACATCTTAGTGATAAGAAATCTGAATTAGGAATATTCTGTTTTCATAATGCATTATTTAATTAAATTATATGCCAAAAAGAAAGCCCAACATGTTAGGCAGGTAAATAAGAAGTTAGGAGTGGAGAAGGGATAATGAATAAGCATAATCAGATAGGGAGAGGTGATCATTGTTGTGCTGAAACATTTTGGACATAGTGGGATGGATAAGTGTACAAAGACTGACTTAGGAGGTTATGTGTGTCAGTAGTTGTAGGTTAGGGGAAATTTGAGGAGATACAGTGAAGTGAATGAAGATTTGTAATTACTGTACACCTCGTCAATCCAGTTCTTTCTGTTCCATGCAAGCTTTCCATCCTGCTGAATATTCAGGCCCCAGGATTGGGGTGCTGTGGTTTCAGTGGAAGACCAGGGCATATCTAACAGTTAAAGTAAACCTTGTAATCATATATAGATCTTGGCTGTGGATGGTAGGCTGTTGTTTTAGTACATTATAAATGACATTTAGAGAGTGATTGTGTGTGAATTAGGGCTTTCTTTGTTCTAATGCAACCTCGCTAAGATGGGAGAAACAGTTGGTTATAAAAAAATGTTTGTGTATATTATTTATTTATTTATTTATTTTGCTTTGTCGCTGTCTCCCGCGTTTGCGAGGTAGCACAAGGAAACAGACGAAGGAAATGGCCCAACCCACCCCCATACACAATGTATATACATACACGTCCACACATGCAAATATACATACCTTTACATCTCAATGTTCACGTATATATACACACACAGACACATACATATATACCCAGGCACACAATACACACTGTCTGCCTTTATTCATTCCCATCGCCACCTCGCCACACATGGAATACCATCCCCCTCCCCCTCATGTGTGCGAGGTAGCACTAGGAAAAGACAACAAAGGCCCCATTTGTTCACACTCAGTCTCTAGCTGTCATGCAATAATGCCCGAAACCACAGCTCCCTTTCCACATCCAGGCCCCACACAACTTTCCATGGTTTACCCCAGATGCTTCACATGCCCTGATTCAATCCACTGACAGCACGTCAACCCCAGTATACCACATCGATCCAATTCACTCTATTCCTTGCCCGCCTTTCACCCTCCTGCATGTTCAGGCCCCGATCACACAAAATCTTTTTCACTCCATCTTTCCACCTCCAATTTGGTCTCCCACTTCTCCTCATTCCCTCCACTTCTGACACATATATCCTCTTGGTCAATCTTTCCTCACTCATTCTCTCCATGTGCCCAAACCATTTCAAAACACCCTCTTCTGCTTTCTCAACCACGCTCTTCTTATTTCCACACATCTCTCTTACCCCTACATTACTTACTCGATCAAACCACCTCACACCACATACTCTCCTCAAACATCTCATTTCCAGCACATCCACCCTCCTGCGCACAACTCTATCCATAGCCCATGCCTCGCAACCATACAACATTGTTGGAACCACTATTCCTTCAAACATACCCATTTTTGCTTTCCGAGATAATGTTCTCGACTTCCACACATTCTTCAAGGCTCCCAGGATTTTCGCCCCCTCCCCCACCCTATCATTCACTTCCGCTTCCATGGTTCCATCCGCTGCCAGATCCACTCCCAGATATCTAAAACACTTTACTTCCTCCAGTTTTTCTCCATTCAAACTTACCTCCCAATTGACTTGACCCTCATCCCTACTGTACCTAATAACCTGGCTCTTATTCACATTTACTCTTAACTTTCTTTTTTCACACACTTTACCAAACTCAGTCACCAGCTTCTGCAGTTTCTCACATGAATCAGCCACCAGCGCTGTATCATCAGCGAACAACAACTGACTCACTTCCCAAGCTCTCTCATCCACAACAGACTTCATACTTGCCCCTCTTTCCAAAACTCTTGCATTCACCTCCCTAACAACCCCATCCATAAACAAATTAAACAAGCATGGAGACATCACACACCCCTGCCGCAAACCTTCATTCACTGAGAACCAATCACTTTCCTCTCTTCCTACACGTACACATGCCTTACATCCTCGATAAAACTATATATATATATATATATATATATATATATATATATATATTGATTGAGAGGGTGAAGGCATGTACAGAGCATCAGATTGGGGAAGAGCAGTGTGGTTTCAGAGGTGGTGGAGGATGTGTGGATCAGGTGTTTGCTTTGAAGAATGTATGTGAGAAATACTTAGAAAAGCAAATGGATTTGTATGTAGCATTTGTGGATCTGGAGAAGGCATATGATAGAGTTGATAGAGATGGTCTGTGGAAGGTACTAAGAATATATGGTGTGGGAGCCAAGTTGTTGGAAGCAGTGAAAAGTTTTTATCAAGGATGTAAGGCATGTGTACGTGTAGGAAGAGAGGAAAGTGATTGGTTCTCAGTGAATGTAGGTTTGCGGCAGGGGTGTGTGATGTCTCCATTGTTTATGGATGGGTTGTTAGGGAGGTGAATGCAAGAGTTTTGGAAAGAGGGGCAAGTATGAAGTCTGTTGGGGATGAGAGAGCTTGGGAAGTGAGTCAGTTGTTGTTCGCTGATGATACAGCGCTGGTGCCTGATTCATGTGAGAAACTGCAGAAGCTGGTGACTGAGTTTGGTAAAGAGTGTGAAAGAAGAAAGTTAAGAGTAAATGTGAATAAGAGCAAGGTTATTAGGTACAGTAGGGTTGAGGCTGCCAGATCCACTCCCAGATATCTAAAACACTTTACTTCCTCCAGTTTTTCTCCATTCAAACTTACCTCCCAATTGACTTGACCCTCACGTATTCCCTGCATGTCGTAGAAGGCGACTAAAAGGGAAGGTAGCGGGGGGCTGGAAATCCTCCCCTCTCTCTCTTTTTTTTTTTTTTTCTAATTTTCCAAAAGAAGGAACAGAGAAGGGGGCCAGGTGAGGATATTCCCTCAAAGGCCCAGTCCTCTGTTCTTAACGCTACCTCGCTAATGCGGGAAATTGCAAATAGTATGAAATATATATATATAAAGTTAAGCAATATATATACATACATGTATATGTTCTCTCATTATTGTAATATAAAGCTTGTTATTATAGAACTGTAGAAATCAACAATACTGATGCTGAAGGCCGTTTAGTTCTGAGTGATGGTGTGGCTTATGCTGCCAAAGACCTCCATTGCACAACAATCCTGGATATGGCTACACTCACAGGTGCACAGGGAACGGCAACAGGTAAGTTTCTTATACACTATATCAGTATAACTATTTTAATGAAGTTCCAGCTTTTATGGTGTTTACTCTTTAAATAAATTTTGAATAATTTTAAAAAAAGTAAATTTTAAATCATATACCTGACTGACTACATCCTCAAGTATTAGATTTTTTAAAATGAACGAATCTTTACCCCAATAAGAAAGAGTTATCTCTGTTTCTCAATGTCATTATCTGTAGTGTTGGCATGTGACTGCCATTTTATACCTTAAAGATTTTGCTGGGCCAAATCTTCCAAATCTTTTCATGTTTACATGTAAGTATCCTAGAGGATACTGTGGGCTGAAAGGATTTTAATGAAATTACTTTTGAACCTTGTTACCAAATAAATGTGAGCAGTAATTGTATCCATTTTGCCTACCTGCATAGAAATGTCATTGATACCAGTATTATAAGCCTTTACATGTTTAAAAGTAATCTTATGAAGATGAGTTCTTGGATATTGGGGAGAAAGTCCCAGAACTGCCTTTAGGTGTCTTTCTAAATATATTTAATATCTCATTACGTGATGGATTATGTAGTGACATTTGATTAGGCTCACTAAGAATTAGCACTGAGCTTGTCAGTCATTTTGTACTCTTTTATAAAATTTAAGTGACAGAATATCAACTGTTTTATTGATTTTTCATGTTTTAAATGTACTGTTTTGAATATAAGTATTCATATGTCCCTTGGTGAAGATACCTTCGAATTGCTACAGAGTTGCTCTGTGCCTTTAACATGAAGTTCAGATTTCTGAAGTCACTCTTGCCTCTTCACTAGTGATTTAGAGGAAACTCAGTCCACTTATTCATTTTTCTTCTTTATAAGATGATCAGCATGGATTTTTCCATGGATATAATGTTTTGAGAGAAGTACTAATGCCTGCAGTCCTCAAATTGTGTATAATTGTGTATGTTTTGGTCGAGGTGGTGTGCAAAGTGAGAGGGTTAGGGAAAATGATTTGGTAAACAGAGAAGAGGTAGTAAAAGCTTTGCGGAAGATGAAAGCCGGCAAGGCAGCAGGTTTGGATGGCATTGCAGTGGAATTTATTAAGAAAGGGGGTGACTGTATTGTTGACTGGTTGGTAAGGTTATTTAATGTATGTATGACTCATGGTGAGGTGCCTGAGGATTGGCGGAATGCGTGCATAGTGCCATTGTACAAAGGCAAAGGGGATAAGAGTGAGTGCTCAAATTACAGAGGTATAAGTTTGTTGAGTATTCCTGGTAAATTATATGGGAGGGTATTGATTGAGAGGGTGAAGGCATGTACAGAGCATCAGATTGGGGAAGAGCAGTGCGGTTTCAGAAGTGGTAGAGGATGTGTGGATCAGGTGTTTGCTTTGAAGAATGTATGTGAGAAATACTTAGAAAAGCAAATGGATTTGTATGTAGCATTTATGGATCTGGAGAAGGCATATGATAGAGTTGATAGAGATGCTCTGTGGAAGGTATTAAGAATATATGGTGTGGGAGGCAAGTTGTTAGAAGCAGTGAAAAGTTTTTATCGAGGATGTAAGGCATGTGTACGTGTAGGAAGAGAGGAAAGTGATTGGTTCTCAGTGAATGTAGGTTTGCGGCAGGGGTGTGTGATGTCTCCATGGTTGTTTAATTTGTTTATGGATGGGGTTGTAAGGGAGGTAAATGCAAGAGTCCTGGAAAGAGGGGCAAGTATGAAGTCTGTTGGGGATGAGAGAGCTTGGGAAGTGAGTCAGTTGTTGTTCGCTGATGATACAGCGCTGGTGGCTGATTCATGTGAGAAACTGCAGAAGCTGGTGACTGAGTTTGGTAAAGTGTGTGGAAGAAGAAAGTTGAGAGTAAATGTGAATAAGAGCAAGGTTATTAGGTACAGTAGGGGTGAGGGTCAAGTCAATTGGGAGGTGAGTTTGAATGGAGAAAAACTGGAGGAAGTGAAGTGTTTTAGATATCTGGGAGTGGATCTGTCAGCGGATGGAACCATGGAAGCGGAAGTGGATCATAGGGTGGGGGAGGGGGCGAAAATTTTGGGAGCCTTGAAAAATGTGTGGAAGTCGAGAACATTATCTCGGAAAGCAAAAATGGGTATGTTTGAGGGAATAGTGGTTCCAACAATGTTGTATGGTTGCGAGGCGTGGGCTATGGATAGAGATGTGCGCAGGAGGATGGATGTGCTGGAAATGAGATGTTTGAGGACAATGTGTGGTGTGAGGTGGTTTGATCGAGTAAGTAACGTAAGGGTAAGAGAGAGGTGTGGAAATAAAAAGAGCGTGGTTGAGAGAGCAGAAGAGGGTGTTTTGAAATGGTTTGGGCACATGGAGAGAATGAGTGAGGAGAGATTGACCAAGAGGATATATGTGTCGGAGGTGGAGGGAACGAGGAGAAGAGGGAGACCAAATTGGAGGTGGAAAGATGGAGTGAAAAAGATTTTGTGTGATCGGGGCCTGAACATGCAGGAGGGTGAAAGGAGGGCAAGAAATAGAGTGAATTGGAGTCATGTGGTATACAGGGGTTGACGTGCTGTCAGTGGATTGAAGCAAGGCATGTGAAGCGTCTGGGGTAAACCATGGAAAGCTGTGTAGGTATGTATATTTGCGTGTGTGGACGTGTGTATGTACATGTGTATGGGGGGGGGGGTTGGGCCATTTCTTTCGTCTGTTTCCTTGCGCTACCTCGCAAACGCGGGAGACAGCGACAAAGTATAAAAAAAAAAAAAAAAAAAAAAAATACCTAAATCAGTGTGGACCCTACACCTGAGCTGTCACTTTCGGAGACTTGATTGGCCAACAGTTTACTTTCTGAGTTTTCATTTTGTACAGTACTGAGGGGATACAAAAGAAAGAATAGTACCCATGTATCTCCTACATGTTACATTAGGTAACTGTGAGGGGCACTTTGGTATTCACTTTCTAGATGTGGGAACAGAAGAAAGGAATCAAATTATTTTATTTCAGTGGTTCCTAACAGTTAGTCACAAAAGCAAGAAGCGTCATTGGAAGAGGACATGGGGATTTTTTATTCTTTTTACACAAGACGTCTAGGTCATCTTAGTGTGTTAACCTTAGTGTGCAGGAGTGATGATTTTGAGATGAATATGTTCAGCATCCCAGTCAGATAACTTTAGGGAACATTCAGATCTGAGTATCAGGATTAATTAACCATACTCCTTTTATTTATTTCATGGGTAATTACCCCTGCTAATTACACATAGATAGATATAGTGATTCCATTTCCATTTTGTTTATGGATAGGGTAGTTAGGGAGGTGAATGCAAGAATTTTGGAGAGAGTGGCAAGCATGCAGTTTGTTCTGGGGAGTGAGTCAGTTGTTGTTTGCTGATGGTATAGTGCTGGTGGCTGATTCGGGTGAGAAACTGCAGAAGTTGGTGACTGAGTTTGGTGAAGTGTGAAAGAAGAAAGTTGAAAGTAAATGTGAACAAGATTATTAGGTTCACTAGGGTTGAGGGACTAGTTAATTGGGAGGTGAATTTGATTGGAGAAAAACTGGAGGAAGTGAAGTGTTTTAGATATCTGAGAGTGGAATTAGCAGTGGTTGGAACCATGGAAGCAGAAGTGAGTCACAGGGTGGGGGAGGGAGTGAAGCGTTGAAGAATGTTTAGAAGGTGAGAACGTTATCTTGGAGAGCAAAAATGGGTATGTTTAAAGGAATAGTGGTTCCAACAATGTGAGGCATGGGCTCTAGATAGGGTTGTGCAGAGGAGGGTGGATGTGTCAGTAATGAAATGTTTGAGGACAGTATATGGTGTGAGGTGGTTTGATCAAGTAAGTAATGAAAGGGTAAGAGAGATGTATGGTAACAGAAAGAGTGTGGTTGAGAGAGCAGAAGAGGGTGTGTTGAAATGGTCTGGTCACATGGAGAGAATGAGCGAGGAAAGATTGACAAAGAGGATATATGTATCAAAGGTGGAGGGAAGGAGAAGCGGGAGACCAAATTGGAGGTGGAAGGATGGAGTGAAAAAGATTTTGAGCGATCAGGGCCTGAACATACAGGAGGGTGAAAGGCGTGCAAGGAATAGAGTGAATTGGAACGATGTGATATATCAGGGTCAACATGCTGTCAGTGGATTGAACCAGGGCATGTGAAGCGTCAGGGGTAAACCATGGAGAGTTTTGTGGGGCCTGGATGTGGAAAGGGAGCTGTGGTTTCGGAGCATTACACATGACAGCTAGAGACTGAGTGTGAACATATGATGCCTTTTTCATCTTCCTAGCACTGCCTCTCTGGAGGAGGGGGATGGTATTTTGTTTGGCGGGGTGGGGACGGGAATGGATGAAGGCAGCAAGTATGGATATGTAGACGTATATGTGTATATGTCTGTATGTATGTGTATATTGAAATGTATACGTATGTATATGTGCATGTGTGGGCATTTATGTATGTACTTGTGTATGTGGGTGGGTTGGGCCATTCCTCGTCTGTTTCCTTGCACTACCTCACTAATAAAGATGTAGATAAATAAATCCATTTCTTTCAAGTGTTTTAACTATTTCCTTTACTTCCAGCTTTATTTCTGTTCTTATGACATGAATAACCTTTCAGGAAAGTTCCATGGAGCAATATTGACCAACAGCCAAGAATGGGAAGAAGCAGCAGTAACAGCTGGACAGGCTTCTGGTGACCTTGTCCATCCTCTTCCCTTTTCACCAGAACTTCATTTTGCAGAGTTTGCCTCAGCTGTAGCAGATATGAAGAATTCTGTGGCAGTATGTTGAAGTACTAGTTATGTCCCTTAATTTCATTACCACTCAGTAAGAAGTTTCCCATACTGTATTCTTGTAAATATTTTGAGGGAATTGAAAGAAAAATAGTTGAAATATAGCCTTCCTCTTTCAAAAAGATGTGATATTTTGAGACAATTTTTTATCGACTGAAGCTTGTTCACACTGTGTTGACCCCTGGTCACTTAATAGAGATGAAACATACCCAAAAATGTGACACCTGCAGTTGCAGTATTACTGTGAAACATTACTAATTATCCCTGGGGATAGGGGAGTAAGAATACTTCCCACGTATTCCCTGCGTGTCGTAGAAGGCGACTAAAAGGGAAGGGAGCGGGGGGCTGGAAATCCTCCCCTCTCGTTTTTTTTTTTTTTTTTAATTTTCCAAAAAAAGGAACAGAGAAGAGGGCCAGGTGAGGATATTCTCTCAAAGGCCCAGTCCTCTGTTCTTAACGCTACCTCGCTATCGCGGGAAATGGCGAATAGTATGAAAAAAAAAAAAAAATTACTAATAGAATGCCAAAAGTCCAAGAGTCTCGGACTGACAGTCAGGTATGAATTCTGTATATAAGAAGGGAAGCAGTACAAGTATAAGAGAAATTTTAGGCAATAATTTTCATGTAATTAGATTGATAATTGTTTTAAAGGAAGCCAAAATATATGAATTTATATAAATAGTTTTAAGGTTTTAGGTATCTCTTTCATGCTAAAGAGCAGGAAATTAGTTTCTAGTTCTTTACAAGTTCCACAAAATCTATCAACCAGTTATCTTTCAGGATCGTTCAAATGCTACATCGTCTTGTGCTGGTCTCTTCATTGCTGCTCACCTTGGTTTTGATTTTCCAGGAAATTGGATTCATGTTGATATGGCTTATCCAGTTCATTGTGTAAGTATTTTTTCTTTCTAAGATCATGTTCTAGTTGGTGTTTGTATCATGGAAAAACTGTTTTGGAAGATGTACTGTAATGAAGGGAGAAGTTCTTTTCATTGCAGCTTTATTTTTACCCATCTGCTTTAGAGAACCTAATTACTTCATTGCTTTACATTTTTAGAATCCATCCATACATACTATACACCATATACCAGCGGTGGGAAAATGTTAAGAGTGAATCTGCATGTAGCAAACAATACAGTAGTATACCAGTTTGAGCAAAATGGGGATATGTTACATTCACCTCCCAAAATTCTCTTTTCACTTTTACCTCAGCAAAAAGTGGACGCACTAATTTTGTTGAACTTAACTCTTGTCACTATGGCGGGGGTATATATGTCCTGTAGTTTTTTCCTGTTCACAATAACTTCAGCCTATATGTTAATAATTCTTGAATTGGCTACCTGTGACTTGAGGCAAAATATACAATCATTAATGTTTCTGTGACATTCCATAAACTCCAACCAGATGCTATGGCCTTAATATTTTTTAAACACAAGTCATTATATGTGAAGATAAGGGAAACCTGTATGGGATCTGTACCCTCATGTTATGTAATAATTAGGGAAGCTGTGACACCTCTAAGGTTACAGATATTTTAGTGAAGACCTTTAGTAACCATTTTTTTTTCACTTGTTTGCTGTTTCTCGCATTAGCAAAGTAGCACCAAGAGTGGATAATTGATGACTATATTTGCTCTCATCAACCCTCAAGTTATCCACAGCCAGGTCCCACAGACCTCTCCATTGTTTTCCATGATATCTGCATGTGCCTTAGTTCAGCTCATTGACAGCATGTTGCTCCTGGTATACCCCATCACTCCTAATTGCTTTATCCCATGCACACCTCACACCCTCCTGCATGTTCAGGCCTTGATAAAGCATCTTTCACTCCAATCTACCATGTTGTTCCCTCCTTCTTACCCCCACTTCTGATATAGATACCTTCATAGTTTATCGTCCTGGCTCATCCTCTCCATGTGTCCTAACGATTTTAGCATACTCTTTCAGTTCTCTCAACTGTACTCTTTATGCTATCACTCCTCTCTCATCCTGATCAACTTTCCCCAACCACATATTGTCATGCATTTCATTTCCAGTATATCCACTTTTTTTGTGCACTTATCATATAGGGCCCACACATTGCATCCATACAGCATTGTTGGGACTACAGTAACATCAAACCTGTCTCCACCCTCACTGATTGTGACATCTCTTTCCATACACTTTTGAGTGTGCCTAGGACCTTTGCCCCTCACCTACTTTTATTTTGTAAGTTAAAAACTAAATGCTGAGAAGCCTCATTGGATTACACCAGTTTTAGTCACCCCCTTGAGGGAGTTCCCGAAGGGAACAGGCCTCATACATATAGACAGAATAGGTAAATAGATAACTTAATGTGTATGTGAGGGAGGCATGTAAGACCAGGGATAGGTGGAGACTTTTGCTGTGGCCACCCCATTGTCAGGAGTTCCCAGAGGGAATGGGTGTCAGAAATGTAGGTAGATAGATAGATGACAAACATATTTGGGGAAGATTTTGCTAATACTGTCTGTAAAATATAGGTTGAAAAAAAATTGTATCATTAGATTAGTATTTTGTTGATCTTAGATTTACCTTATACATGTAAATGAAGAACTAAGAAGTGATCTTAGATTTACCGTATACCTATATATGAAGAACTAAGAAGCACATTATTCATAATAATATGAGTTTTTCCTTTTTTAGGGTGAACGAGCAACAGGATATGGTGTTGCTCTGTTGCCAACTCTCTTTGGGCACCACTCCCATAGCAGAATTTTACGTAACCTAGCTCCAATCTCGTCTGAGAATGGAGTATGTGAAAATGACTGCAAAGCTTCCAAAAAGATGAGGTTATCATAGGGATTTAAGCTTTCTGTTCTATATTAGTGAATTCATAATGATGTATTCTTATGACAATAATATTGTCCCTGTGTCATGAAACCTACTACATATTTCTGGATCAAAATATCATTTTAGTATTTGTTTTTTATTACCATGTAAGAATGTAGCCTTATTAATATGACAAAGGGTATACAATGTCACTTCTCAGGTAACATCATTAAGAGCATTTGTGATGGGTCATGTGTATGCTATTAATTTGGATTGTTGTGTTTGCACCCACACTGGTAAATTTACATTTCAATCACTGAGATGCAAGAACCTTTGTATGAAAGTTACTTAAACCTAATGTTAATTTGGCTTAAAAGTTACCCAGCCTAGGAGGCTGCTCCCTCCATGACCACCATTAATGACTGATTGGGAATTTGTTTAGTATTCAAACAAATGATGGAAATATGAGGATTCCTTTCTTAAGGGTTGTTACTTAATGTAAGAGCTGTATATACTATATATATGTGAGCAGTTTCTATAATGTTTGGTTTAAGAGTATTTGTACCTCATCCAATAGGTGCCTTCAGTATTGTTACATTGATGTTCACAATATTTCATTAAAACTGGAGGTAAATGTTGTGGACAGTGAATTAGGCTTAAATCATGAACTCACCACCAGTGTTGGCAGAAGGTCGATGGAGATGTGTCTATGTAGCTCCTGAACTTTATGGTTGAGTAAAAGTTTATGTTGTCTTGCTGACTGCTATTACTGATGGTGTGTTCATGGTATGGCCCTTGAGCAAGCTGAACTATTTCATTCCTTATACTTAATCATCTTTATGAATGTTTTTCTTGTTACTAGCTCTCCAAAATTGTCAGGAAACCTGTACAAATACAAAATCCAGTGATTCTAGCTATGATTGAGAAATTTTTTAACAGTGTTGACACCAGGTTTTGTTTTTACTAATAATTTGCAATGTACTTATTACTTTATGTAAATGCCAAAGTTACACCACCTCAGCAAACAGTTGTATATCTTATTGTATGAAATTATTTTAATAGCTTCAGAATTTTATGCAATTCATTTTATGATTATGTAAGTAAAAACTGGATGCTGAAGTAACATTTGGTTATTTATCCTGTTAAGTCCAGTAGGTAGGAAGATAAAGCCTTCTGAAATTGGGTTGTTTGTGTATGTAGGTTATACTTTTTGTTTGTGTGCCAAGGTTTAAAAATCTTTTGTAATATCTTCAGTAATGTGAACTACCTTTTTTTAGTTTAAAAATGTTTGCAATATCTTCAGTAATATTTAACTCTTTTTATGAAGGACAAGAGGATGACTTCATTTTTAATGTTGATTATATATTATAGGCTCTAATAACTATTTTAATCAAATTATAGTACAAAAGTAGTGTTTGGGGGAAAGTTGTGTCAAGATACATATGGTGAAATCTTGTATTTATTTCCATGGTGCCCTTTCAACACTAAAATTCGTAGAAAAAACTAGATTCTGTACTCCTCCTACCACTTTACAGCAAGATTCATATTGTAATTGAAAGTAGTTTAATGATAAGTTAGTATAAAATATTTGTTTTACTAAATGTAAAAGTGTTTTGAAGAACTTAATATCTGTTATATCATGGATTAGTTGATTGACAATGTTAAAGTTTATGAGAGCACATATTACTTTCTGAGATGCTGAAATACAAAAAATTTTTGTTCTGCTTTTTTTTCTCTAATTTTATTAATACAATATCCGCCTGTGTCTACACTGCCAAATTATGTAATTATGGTATTTTCTAAGTGAAAAACAGTGAACAAGTAAATATCAATTTTTTACAAGAATTAAAGACAATTAGCTAGCTCTTAAGCCATGTACATCAAGAGAATATTAAAAGTTATTATAGATAAGATAGGCTTTAATTTATTACTTTTATTAGCAACAACATCTTTACAGTACCAGATCAAGAAAATTGCCGTCACAAACCTTGCCACTTCCAGGGTTTGTAATAGTGTCAATGTAGTAACTAGTGGGGTTACTTTTGACAAGCATAATATCTCTGCAACCTCTTGTGCGAAGTGCACTTTGACAAAAGGTCATCAAGCACAATAGTCTCTACTATGTACATACAGCTAGCCACACAAGAAAAGCTGCACCTTACTGGTGTTGCAGCTTGACCAGAGGGAATCCTAAAATCCTCCTTAGGTGGTTAAGACAAGTCAAGATGAGAAATCTGTGAAGATAACCCCATTACATAGAGTTGGTGCTACCTGCAGGAAACTACAAAGGCATATGAAACATCAGATGCTATCACCCACCACAAGTAAGTGATGCCTGGTATTTAAGTGTATCCTTGTACAAAAAAAAATCGAAAGTTTTGATTGAAATTATAGGTAACCAATTTCCTAGAGATAGCACAATATACAATAACAAATGTTAAAAGCACTCGCAGACGGGTCACATAGATAACTACCCAGAAAAAACTATCAACAACGTTACCTGTACTCATACAGATACTTGTGTTGTAGGAAAGTTTCAGTCCTTTTGTCAAAAGCAAAACATGAAAATTTCTCCAAGACAAGTTTCCAAAATACCAAGATAAGCAATTGAAAATCCTTAGTTGAGGGAGAAATCTTTGAGAATACACGCTTTTTTGGTGGGGATAGTGTTTTAATCCTGCTGCGAGCAAGTGCTCGCTCTCTCTCTCTCTCTCTCTTCATAGGATTCTATTGGGAGGTAACAAAAAAACACAAATTCACTGTAGTAGCATTTTGTAAATCAGTAGTTCATCTTGAAATGCTTAATACACCTGAAAACATGCCAATATCAGCATAACTAATAAATCAGCCTGGAAGCAGGGCTCTACTGGACTCGGTAGCCATCTCTTACACTTAAACCTATACTTTCCAATGATGTCTGTTTTACGATGTGCAGAGTTTACCATGAGAGGTCAGTCTTATCATCATTACCATTTCCATTCTTTATGTACAAAGTGAAGGAGCAGACTCTTTTGAAAGACTATCAACATTTTTGTTCTCCGACTTATACAATGCTTGTTAAAACATATCATAAGCATTTACTTTACTGATTCTAATACCTCACTGCCTCTCCTGCCTTGGTAAAATAATGACAGTAACAAACAACAACCTTATTTGCATACATCTAGATAATTTGCTATATTACTAAAAAAATATAGATACATTATTTCACTATTACGCAATCTTTGAGTACAATACTTCATTTTCCCTTCAATCACTCAGACTTGATGTGTTCTTCCTTCTTCCCTTTCTTTGTTTCAAGAACCTTCTGGCATTCCATATACAAATTATTCATATCAAATGCTGCTTTTATATTATCCTGAAAAAAAGTTAAAATAGCATTAAAGTATATACTCCTATGCATATTACAATACAAAGCAAAAGTACCTCATTAACTGCAAGCAATTAAAAGAGCAATTTTACCATTTAACTTTAACTCAATCTATTCAATCACACTTACTGATTACACATACTTCTTAAAATAGTATTATCAAGTTTCATTCACAGGATTTTGGATGGTTTCCTGAATATGAGTAGAGAATCTGGGGCTATTAATGTTCAGTTCACTGAAATACTAAAAAGGCATTATGAATTTTTTTCATTCAAATAAAATGGGTAGCAAACTGCTCTGAAATATTATTTACCTCAGTGAAATAAAACTTCTGAAACTTTGCCTGCGCATTTAAACATGGTCGCCTCTCAATCTCCTTGCCTCCTTTAAATAGTGAAATTGTGGGCAATTGGAGAGAAAAGGTGGTATCATTGATATGGTAGTGCTTTGCTGCTTCTGGGTAACGTCCAACATCAATTTTCCCAAACTTCAGGTTATCTAGAGAGTACCTGAAGATATTCACATGAGGTGTTTTTATTAACTGAATTATCATCATTCCTACCAATAAATCTGCAAAGAAATAAGTACCATATATCAAAAAGCAGCCAAACATCCTGTACAGTATATCATAGAGATATACGAATATGCCCCCCACTTTCAATGACTCAGAAAAAACATAAATAAGTACAAGCTGGTGTCACGAAACATCTTGCGAAAACACAAATGAGATTCTTTCACCAAACAAAAACCCACCGATGCCTATGTATCTTACTTTTACAGACATGCCCAGAGATAGAAAACAAAGGGATTGATAAGTGAGAAACTGGAAATAACCCCCTTGTTTCTTCAAGAAAGAATCCAATTAAAAAATTACTGATACTTGCATGCAGCGTATTCCACTGTTCATTTATCTATCTATCCATGTCTCTAATGGCTGTTCCCCCAGGAACTTTCGGACTGGTATTCTCTCTACATGCCACAATTTATTACCTTTGCATTACCTGCCATACCAGATCTATCATACACCTTATCATTAGTTACTTCAGACTTACCTTATCTGTTAGCAATTAGTTTTCTTTTTTCAACATAAACTCATGTGATGTGTAAATGCTATGAAAGAGTTCAGTGGTTCTATAACAAAGTAAGTCAATAAACGAAAATATCAATATCTTACTCAGCAGAAAGTTTGGCAAATATTGGAGCCAAATTGGAGCAGGCAGGACTCCAAGAAGTGAAAAAGGTCATGAACCACACACACTGCTTATCTCGCCCCAGTTCTTCATCAAATTCTTTTCCTTGGAAATACAGCACTTTTTCGGGTCCTTGGTATACTGGTTCTCCCACAATCAAGAAGTGAACTGTAAAGAGTCAGATGATGTCAATCTTATTTGAAACTATTTTTTTAAGAGCAATTTTTTTTATTGATGCCCTACACTAGAACTATCATTATTAAGACCTCAATAAATCATCTACCAAGATAAAGCACACTCCTTGGAGATAAAAAGCTTCAGAGAAATGGCCTCTGGACATGGTCGGGCAGGAATCTTTCCAATGATTCTAAGAGGCACGGATCTGCAAGAGCATTATTCATGAGGTACTAGACAGCCACAATACTGTTCATCAGAAAAATAAAATCAGAAAATTCGAAGACAAAAAAATGCACGACAAAGAGCTCTTAATGTTGACATAACAGGACTTCTGTATGTAATCCAAAGGTCCTTGCCTACACAAACTTTGAAGAATGGAAGTCCCATCCTTGATTTAAAATATCCATCCTTACCACCAGAGAAGATGCTGGAGGTCTCCAATGCACGGGTTTTTGGAGGTTCTCTGTGCTAGTTCACCAAAGAAGTGTTAAGGAAGATTAATACTAGTTACAGGAAATAAACCGTTTACTCATAAAGAACCTTTTTTGCCTGAAGATTCGCCACGTCATGCACTGGCTGCAAGACAACTTTACCAGAAGTTGCTCTAGTTGAAGTCAAAACTAAGACACCAAGGTTTCAAACCTTAAAGAAATTGCAGCAAGTGTGTAAGCCTAAGCATTTTCCATGGGGAGACAAACAATACCAGTCTAAATGCTCTAAACTAGTCTAAGGAGCTGGCTGGGAACTAAGCGAGGTGTCCAGGACTCAAAAGCTCTTGTCTAACACATTCCTCCTTGAACTGAAACCCTTAAAAATGTACATGTAAACCAAAACTGATGCTTCAGAAGACATCACTTTGGGAGCAGGGCTTAAAGAGTCCAGAAAAAAAATTGCGAGGCTATGCATAAATCAAAAGGCACCATCTTGAAACGTTGTCCTTAAAACCATCAAGCAACAAACTGTCAAGAGTACTATTGTGTTTGCAGAGGGTGCAGAAGATATGCACTATTTTGGGGGATAAAATAGTGTTGTAAGTCTCTTGTAACCATGTACTCTCTCTCTACTGCCCCTAAGACTGTATCCAGAGATGAGAAATCAATAATACATAGCACTGCAAATTTTTATGGCTCTTAATTCATTCTGCAATTCTAATAATGTTACATGATGCAACAGAAATAACATACTGGCATGCTGCACATGCTGCAATATTTGGTACATATTTATAACTTTCAGATTATATATACAGTATGAATGTATGAATAAGACCAACAATGTTAAAAACGTACTTATACTCACTGACAACTAATATAATGTAGATGATGCCATACACAGGATCTGCACTGAACCAAAGAAGACCACTGCAAACCTTGGCATACATATTGAAAACAGAAATATAGGCAATCATGTTCCTGCTTCCATGCTTACGACTTCTAAACATGACAATTACCAGCAAGAAGAAGAGGATCTCTGACTCCCACTGTTGAAAGAAATCAGATTAAACAATTACATTACACAATTTGTGCCTAATGGTCTCCACATGATAAAACTTATCAAATTCAGTAAATGACTCCAGTCCTAACTTAAAGTTTTTAAAATATAATGCTTATTTAGACATGTATCTGATTCATATTGAATTGCTAAAGGTCAGGTTGTGCATGTTGTCTACACCCAGATTATTGTTATTATATATGCAACAGCTTTGATGTATAGTATTTCAGTTTTAAACCCTCCTATTTACATACAACTGATGCAATTCCGTTATATACACAATGTCAGAGATTCAATCACCATACTGAAAAGAATGTTAAGTTACTGGTATTTGGGACATAGCTTGCTACATAATTTAGATGATGAAACTTGATCTCAATGTCTCCGTCCCTGGAGGGAATCTACATAACTACGAAAGATGATGTTAGTACATGGGAAAAATCTAATCTAAAAAGTACTTTGTAACACTGTTCACTTTGTCTGGCAATGATAGTATATTGTAAGATGAATATATCAAAGGATTGTGATTTGGATCATGAAATAAAAAATATTTCATGATACATAAATGGTGAGGAAGGATATGAAGATTATGGAAAACGTTGTCAACATAAAAGTACATGAAACACGTCTAGAAACCTCATCAAACATCAACCAAAGGCCAAGATTACCTTATATCAAGAGTATTATGGTGAAAAACATACACAGGAAGTAAATTAGTTCACAAGGGTGCAATTAAGTACACACAAAAGTGCACTGCGAACATACTAGACTATTATGGAAACTTTGATACCACAATAAATGAGGTCTTATCGACTGCTTGAAGAAGTCAGGTAAAGCTGCCATAACTTATGTTGATTTGGACATTAGCCTCATCTACTTTTACAATAACTAATGGATGCATAACACTTCAGCCCCTACCTACAATTCGCCCCCAAATATTTAGACCACTTTCGCCCCAGCCAGCAATTTCATCCCCACACGTTTTCCTAAACTTCGGTAAATCCAACGAAATCCAGCCTAACCTAACGAAACCAACCTCCCAACCCCACCCACCCACCCTCACTTAACTCACCCTAAGGGACGGACAATCAGTACTCGGGGGCCAGTGTAGGTAGGGACCCAGTAATCGTATTTCACCTGATGTTACACCTATGGGAATGTGATGCATTTATCTTCAAATAGCAAGAAAAAGTTTGTATTTCCCAGACCTACCATAGTAAGCTCACCACATTGCTCTGCAGGGAATATCACCTCACACAGGCCCGGCACATATCTGGACACCAAGAAACTTAAGCTCAATGAAAGGTTTATGAGATGGTAAGGATGCGCTAACTGCTTGATGTCTCCAAATATCGTCATTTTGAATGTAACAGTGGAAGGTCGAGTCCCTTGGATGATGTCCACTATCGTCCCTCCTCTGGTGAGTGACTGGGAGACTCACTCGACACTGTCGACTGTGACGACACTCACGGCTGCAGACGACGTCTAATGCACTAGTTCCTTCAAAGGCATTTTTCTAAGTATATCCTGTGAGATCGTATTATATAAATAAGAATGTACGTAATCTTTATTTATAAGATTAGAAAATATACAATATGTATGTACACGTATATATGTGATGGTTTAAACGGAAATTAATATATTCATGCCGGTTTGAATTTGATATGCATGTGGTGATATAGGAGAAAGCGGGTCATCATGTTCACACATTTATTTTCATTGGCTATGTTCAGTACTGGGTGCCATCATTTGCATAAGCTTTCGTTTCTCAATTTTTCCTTCAAACTAAATGTTCATATACCCCTTACACCGAACTGATGATTGAAAATCTAAATCCTTGACCGGACCTGTCGACCCTCTACAGTTTGATTGAGGGATGTTTATTCTATCCAAGACTTAACTATGATTGTGGTCTGACTATAATTTAAAACTGTGATTGTGGTTTGTAATAATCTAAGCCTCTGACTGTCGTTATACAGCATTCTAAGACAACTCCTGTGGTTTACTACCAATCTAAGACTGGGAGTAAGATTTAATAGCAATAAGAGATTGTGATTGTGGCTATCAACATTTTTACTTATCAGCATTGGTTCAGAACTCTAAAGAAGTCTCAAAGATAAAGACTTTTAGTACAATTTTGTGAATAAGATCTACACATGAATGCCAGTAAACACAGTGAATTTAAGAACACACATTGCTTTATTCTCAGCATAAGTTGATTGCCTCGTGCATTAAAGTTTATAATAATCTAAAAACATCATTGCAAAATAAGATGAAAACAGCAAAGACTATTCAGGAGTATAATTCTAACTAGATGATTTCAATTTTAACTTTGGTCGCTGAGGAATAAAAGACATGGTAATATAGATCGTTGGTTGCTTGCTAGTTTGGAGCTCTGAGGGCAAAGATTTAATTTCCAAGGTCAGTCAAGGCTGTCATCTTCCAGCTACATAACAAAACGTAATATTTGCAGTTTCTTCAAGAACTGACTATAATTCTGAGACTGCATATGCTCTCTATGTATGTGGCCCATGCATGATCATAGGTATGTTTAATTGTAACATGTACGTATTTTTTCACTTTTAAGATATGTGATGAAAGATACCAGAGTAAGATTAAAGTAACCTTTAAACATTTGGAATCATGTTATAACATGTACTAAATCCTTTGAATATAGATAGAGATTTATCGTACACTATCTTCATCGCTCATTTAAAGCAGTGACAAGGTCCCCAGATATACCAAAATTACATACTCTATGCCATTCAATTTCCATGTTTGCAGTGAGTTAGAACAAAGTTTAACATGAAAGGATTTGTAGCCAGTCAAGGAGGAGTAGAATAATATCTCTGTTGCCCTTGTCATCAGACTAGTAGCTCAAACATCAACATACATAGTAGTTTACACTACAGACAACTTTCATTGTGAAATGAAAGACCTTCGAGTAATAATGATATTAAGAAACGAGTGAAATGGGCCATAATTGACCAATTAACTTAAAAAAAAAGCTTTTGGGGGAGCAGATCTGTAAAATAGTGTAATAACTGTATTGTCCTTAACGCTCATCGCTACCTTATAAATATATTCCTTCCTCAAGTTTAATTTTTAATCTCCTTAGGTGAACTGAGGCCTATGTCGCCCTTTTCTTTTCTTATAATTGTTATACTATTCCCTCATTTTTCTAGAGAGGAATATTACTTAGTGTTTACATGATGTAGTAAGATGTCTTTGAAACCGGTGTGTGAGTGGATATGATTTTGGTACGAATATTTTCTTTTCTTATGTCAAACGTGTTCAGTTTGCTAAGATGAACACAAGAAATAGAATCTGTATTGCATAAACTGTGCTTTTGCTATATTTCGGCCAATTCCAGGGATTTTTCACATCTGGAAATGCATGCTGGTATGAATTTGACATGTATATATGTTAATATTTAAACCATCTCCAGACCTAGGTCAGCTCTGTGATGTTTCCAGTCAATCTTTTTTGTTATCTCTCCCACAGGAAGCCCAAATGGTTAACGAGGTGCTATTGTAATACGCTTGTCATATACTGTAGTAATTGTCTAGATTAGCTCCGCATTGGTATGTAAGCACTGATCGTTCATTATGTTCAATTATGCAAGTGGAGTTTGGAGAATACAGTAATAATTGGGATGTATGATTTGGATTATACTGTACTGATGCTAAATAAGGGGATAAGGCCAAGGGGCAGGTTTATCAAGGAACATGTTAACTATAAGGGGATAAGGGCAGCGGTCAAGTATAAGGAAAATCTGCTGTTATTGTTTAATATTAGGTAATGCACACATGAAATACTAGCAGAACCCTTTAAATAAATTCACATAGTGATCGTAATGGTAGTTGGTAAATGCCACATTTATATTTGCCATCTGTAGGGGATCACGTGGCCGCTCGCTGTGTCATCTGTTTTTTGACATCCAGCTCCTTAATGGTGGTGCATTTTTGTATGTGACAGGTATATTTTCAATTAGAATATTGAGCATTGACAAATCTTGACTGTGATGAAGGGTTAGTGAGGTTTTCATAGTTATGTTGATTTTTTGTACATGTAATTCTTAATTTTGTTGTAATGAACCTCACAGTTTCCCATATGTATTTGTATAACTTTATTTTCAAATTTTGTATTATACATTTTGAAAGGCTAGATCCGCCCTATGCAGCTATTTTTGTAATCTCATGGAACTGTTAAGCAACTAAAGAATGTTTATTTTGTAAAGCTAGTTCTGATGTTGAGTTAGACAAACACTAGTTTATCCATGTATCATAACTAGATTTAGACATACTGTTTAGAGATTGAAAGTTTTTTTTTTTTTTTTTGCTTTGTCGCTGTCTCCCGCGTTTGCGAGGTAGCGCAAGGAAACAGACGAAAGAAATCGCCCAACCCACCCCCAAAGCATAATTCTGAGTATCATATCTTATTTTATGATGTTAAGGCAATAGTAGTGAGGGTTATATATACAGTATTAGGAAAAATGTTTAATTAATTAATGCAAGGGTAGTTAAAATAAGGATTTAACAGGACTTATGAGAAACCTCACCTAAGCTCCCTTAGTACCCAAGATTGTGCTACTGGGATTCACGTAATTTGGTTACTTGATGGGGATATTCAGTTGCCCATACTGTCTCAGCTAACATTGAGAAAAAAACTTACATTCTCCTTGATATACACATTAAAATGTCAGAACTGGAATGAATATGGATAATGCAAATTTTGTAAATAATGGTTGCATAAATGTATAAAAGCCCTAAAAGAACTTTAAAGAAGGGAACTCTAGACTTTAGTTTTTATCCACGAAATAGTTGCGAAATGACTCAGGAGAAGGGGTTGTGTAATTAGCATTCTTATGCCGGGCTTGGTCTGATTTATCAGTGAAAATCCAGTGCCCTTTTTTTCACTTTTTACAAATATGTCCATTTTTTGTAACTACAATTACTGTTCTTTGAGAGAAATAGTTAATAAGTTAACTATGAAGTCTGTGCAAGGAAAGTAAAGTGTTGCTGATTTGTTTTTTCCTGCTTATATCCTTTTTTCCATTTTAGCGAGTAAGCATCTGGAACATAGGCTCATTCACTCACTTTCACTATCTAGCCATCACATATGATGCACCAAAAACAGAGCCGCTTTTCCATAATCAGACCCAGGTAGAAAATTTTAAATCAACAGAACGAATGAAGACTTGATGTAAAGTTTCCACACTGAAAAAATTTACATTTTTTCCAAGGATATTTTTAGAATTACATGTGTCATTTTTATCATCTGCTATAGACCAAGTGCAGACTTTTGCTTGTTTTCAGGCATCCATCTTACATCAACAGTTTATGTAAAATTTTCTTGTGCCAATTTATGAGTAAACTCATTGACTCGTTCATTCAAAAAAGTATTAACAGTCATCAAGATTCCAAGTTTATATTTAAGAATTTGAGAAATGGAAGGTGTTGAATGTCTAATTATAGATTTACTGCAAATGAGATTTAGAATAAGATTCTCATGTGCAGCTTATATTTCAGCTGTGAAAATTGGATTTTCTAAGAAGAGAGAAAAGGAGACAAAACCATGGCTGCAGTTGCTGTTCTAGGAAGGAGCAGATTGTTATACCCCTGTTGGACTAGAGTTTTTTCTAAGACCATGTGTACATCAGGAAAGAAGGAAAACTTGGTTGGAGAAGGTATCTACATACTTACCATTTAAGTTAACTGTTCTTCAGTTTATTATAGCTTCTTCTAGTGAGACAAACATTATATGTAGGACCACTGGGAAGCACAGTGTGGTCATCTCATAACATGTATCAGTATCTCTTTAAAACAAATTTTGAGTAAGATAGCTTTGCACACTGACTTTGGTGTATTGTAGAAATACTGATGATGCCCACTTGCAAGGTCAGGTCAGATTTTGGTGACCTCTGTATGAATAAGTAGAATTCTCAGATATCAAAAAGCTTTGTGGTAAGTTTTTGCTCTATGTATCATATTGTATACCAGGTTTTGATGAAATTTGAGAGTTCCAGATTTATTGATTGATTAATTTTACATTGAATGATATGTTTAATTCTTTAGATATTGTTTTAAACACTGTCCTCTAACTTTATCTCTAATGCTTGTTTTCAGCTTAAGGGGGTGGCCATGACAATATAGTATCCATAACTATCCCCCAAGATGGGGAGAAAGAATACTACCTATGTAATTGTAATTCCTTGTGTATCGTAGAAGGTGACTAAAACGGGTTGGAGCAGGTGGCCAGAAATCTTCCTTTTTTGTATTACTTTCCAGAAGAAGGAACAGAGCAAGGAGCCAAGTGAGGAATTTTCCTCCTTAGGTTCTGTCATCTATTCTTGACGCTGCTTCGATCAAGTGAGAAATGGCAAGCATGTATGGGGAGGGTCTCCCACTTTTCGTTCCCTCCACCTCTGACACTTATATCCTCTTTGTCAATCTTTCCTCTCTCATTCTCTCCATGTGACCAAACCATTTCAAAACACCCTCTTCTGCTCTCTCAACCACACTCTTTTTATTACCACACATCTCTCTTACCCTTTCATTACTTACTCAATCAAACCACCTCACACCACATGTTGTCCTCAAACATCTCATTTCCAACACATCCACCCTCCTCCGCACAACTCTGTCTATAGCCTACGCCTCGCAACTATATAACATTTCCCGTGTCAGTGAGGTAGCGTCAAGAACAGAGGACTGAGCCTTAGAGGGAAAATCCTTTCTTAGATAAGGCAGTAAATGGGATGGAAACTGTAACAAGAAGATAAGAGGCAAAGCTTAAGGTAGATAGAAAAACTTGATAATGTGTGAGTAGCTTATTATCAAATGGCTGCATTGCTTGTGGAAAGTCATAAAAGATTTCAGAATAGGGTGAATAGATTTTATGCAATATGTATAAGAAAGAAAATGAAGGTAAATGCCAGTAAGAGTAAGGTGATGGTTTTGATAGGAGGGAGAGTGAAGTGATAGACTTTGGTGGTGAACTGTTACCAGTGCTTAGAAATTTTAAGTTTTTGAATTGAGAGTATGCAGACATGGTACAATGGAAAGAGAAATCAAGGAGAGAAATTCAAGTAGTGAAAGGTGATGGTATCCTAGATAAGAATTATGAAGGAAAAATGTAACCTTAAATGTTGAAAAAAAAAAGACTAAAGGACAACAACCTACAAGTTTAAAACATGGACATGTAATAGAGTGAGCAGTTTTAGGATATGGGCAACAGAAATGAGCTCTTGAAGGGTTAGGGTGCTTGTAGTGTTAGGAGGTGGGATTGAGTTAGTAATGCTGAAGTGCACAGGAGATTAGAGACATCAGAGAGAGGGAAAAACATAGGATGTGATGTCATATAGTAAGTTAAGTGAAATTTCTTGAAATGGGCTGGTCAAGTAGAGAGGAAAGTAGAAGGAAAATTAGTGAGGAGGAAGACAGCTGGGTATACTAGGAAGATAAATGAGAAAATGTATTGGAAAAAAAGACCTAGGAGGGCATGTGGGTAATGCAGATTGACAAAAAATTTAATTTAAAAGAGCACTCTAGATACATTTTTGCTTTAGTCCTTTCCTACTGGGTAGTTCCTAGGGGGAAAGAGGCATTAGATAGACAGAGACAGTGTATAGTATCTAAAACTTAAGGAATATTTTTCTTTTGATTTCAGGTACCATCATTGTTGAAAATCTCCCAGAAATTACAATGATAGGTATAAACAGACCAGAAAAAAGAAACTGTATTAATACTCCAACTGCAGAGGCCCTTTTGCAAGGTACTTTAAAGAGAATTAAATGCTGTAATGATCAATAGTGGTAAGGACATTTTTTTAAGAGGAAATCCTCTTTCTCTGTTATCTCACATGCAAATGGGTATGATTAAAGGGAAGAGATTAAGAAGGAGGGGTACAGACAGTGAGAGCCTCAAAAAGCAAATGAAAATGGGGAATTAAAAAATCTAAGTACAGTTAGATAGATTTCACAGGATTGGATTGGAAATTGAGCGTTCTGTCTGTTAGTTACTTCTATTTCCATTCCCATTTGCATGAAGTGGATCCATTGCCTATAGCCTTTCATTTCATTCATACTTGTTCTTTGTTCACATCCTGCATATTAAAATGAAGTGAGGGCCTTTTATGTTTAAATGAATACTTTTTACATTTTCACTTAGAGCACTAGACTGGTTCATCAAGTAAGACTTAAGTCAGTATTCACACTTTTGTTACTTGCAGCATAGTTCCATTGCACATGACTTCTTCAGGTATCTTCATTTGAAGTGGCTTAAGTACTAATTGATTGTCTTATTGCATGGTTCCATCATTTTTGCTATTTTCCCCCTTGTATCTATGATACTGTATGTTTTGTGGCCAGTGTATCATATACCATGTATTCTACATGATTATTTCCTCTTAAAAAGCTTTCATTCTTGTACCTTTTTCGTGATTTCTTCACACCAGATTTCCTCCTTTCATCTTTAGTTTTTATTCTGTAAATTATACCAAGTCTCTGTGTACATATAATTCTGGTTCTTTATCCTTGTTAAATCTAACATATATCCATTATTTTTCATCCTTTCCGATGTTATTTGCTTCTCTTGCATATCTTGATGCCTGACATGGATGTATTTTTAAATGTATCTTAAGTTTCATGCTAAAGCTTTCAAAATTTAAGTGTAGACACATGAAGTTTTCCCCAGTGCATTTGTTCATTATTCCTATTTTTCATTTATTATTTCAGCATTATCCTTATTACAGCTTTCCAAGATTTTGATGAGGATGATTCAGCAAAGGTTGCTGTGCTGTATGGTGTTGGAGGTAACTTCTGTGCTGGTTATGACTTGAAAGAACTCAGTGAAAATCCTCCTATGTCCCTTGCTTCATATGGCCGTGGACCTATGGTTAGTCTCTGCTGAGCCAAACTTTAAAACATCATATGAAGATTCTCCAGATTATTTTGTATTGATTATAGTTCCTTTAGTGCCAGAGGTAACTTATGTGCTGGTTATGACTTGAAGAAATTCACTGAAAATTCTCTTGTGTTTCTTGCTTCATGTGGTCATGGACTTATTGTTAGTTTCTGCTGAATCAAGCCAGAATAGATTATTTGAAAATTCCCTAGATGTCATAATGTTTACAGTTCCTTTGAAAGTTATGGATATAGTATTTGGAAACTTGAATGAGAGATTGACCTGTGTTAGAGCCATTCTTTTCTTGAACGGTAAAGCTATGGAATTTTCTTTCATCTTTCATGTTTCCTTCTTCCTATAACCAATCTACCTTTAAGAGTCAGGTTTACAATTACTAAGGTTTTTTTTTTATTGTAAAGCTGAGATGGCACAAGCTACTGAATGCTCGTCATGGCCATACATGTTTATAAACCCTGTATATGAACTTTCTTTTCAATGGAGATGACCATGATAAAGCCATGTTTTCCCCATGTCATGTTGGTTACCACAGAATACAGCTGCTAATAGGGTAAAGGTAATTTTTTTGCCCTATACTTGCCATTGTTTTTACAAGTGAAGATATTCATCTTCATCTTGGTTCTGTTGACTCGCAGATGCTAAACTCTTGTCTTATTTAGTTATGTATTTGTATTCAGTCTTGTTTTCCTTTATCATAGATTTCCTTCATATCCCACAGGTCTCTGTGGTAAGTCATGCTTATCATTGATTATATGTGACATATCTGCAACTCACAAACTGATATTATTTGCAAGCACCAATGATGGTTCTAGGGAAGGAAGTGGATATTGTCAGGGTTATTATACAATGTTAGGTGGTACCTGGTAGGCAGCCATTGGCCAGGGAGGTATATTAATGCTACTAACTGTCTTGGTATCAGGAGGGTTAATGATGGGTGTGCATTGAGCCAGCAATTCAGTGGTTGTCAAGGTGCACTCCTCTGAACCAGGTCAGTGTCTTTTCATTTTGCCTCACCCACACTTGAACTGTGGTATTCTGTCCACAAACATGCAATCTTTCCTTGTCACGCATACAGCTTGACAATGCTTAACTCACATAACTCATTTCTTGTAACTTTAGATTCTCAGGCAGTGAGTGCTATGCACTTGCATTGCCTTTTGGCAAAATGGTGAGAGCAATAGATTGAAATAGTACGTAAGAACATTAGACAGGAGCACTAGATAGAAACATAAAGTGGGAGTAGTTGGTGGGAAAATTAGGTTGGAACATTGGGTAGAAGTAGGAGGTTGAAACATTAAGTCTGTAGGATTATTTGGTAGCAGCCTCTGAAAACACTTCACTAGAGTTGCCCTCAGCCAGTGGGCTGCTAAGAGTGAGGCACTAAAGGTTAAAAAGTGGCCCTGGAGTTCACCAGTTATTGAGACTCTTTTGCTGTGACCACCCTCCTGTAGGAGTTCCCAAAGGGAACAGGCATCACATATGTAAATGGATTGATTTTCTGTAATGTAGCATGCTCCAGCTCAAGATTATTAGGATAATTTTTAAGGATACTTATATTAATTGATGATATGAGTCATTTACATGCTTGTGACTTAGCCTCAGAAAGCAGCATTAACTATATTATTCTGTTAACATTTTTACAGAACTCCTATATCTTCTGTTTATTGGCATGAGACCAAATGTCTTTAGTATAGCCTGATTTTTTGTTCCATCTCACTGTATCCATTTGTTTATCTGCCTGTCCATCTTTCTATCTATCAATTTCTTTAGATATCTATATAGGTATTAATGGCTTTGCCTGCAAAAGGTTACATTGTTAATGAAATGTCACATTAGGCAAGGTCATATTATCAGAAATGTAGTCTCAACAAAGAACTTCTCACTTAAAAGGATTCTAAATTTCCCTTCTTCTGGAAGTAGCATATTCTTGGGTTGCAGGTCCCATTTGGAAGAGGTCCTGGGTAACACCAGAACGTGTTTATAGAAATTGGTTCAGGTAGTAATTATAGATGAATAAATATCCAAAGTTTATGTATCTACTATGAATTTTATTGCCATATGTGGAATGGATAAAGCGTGTACAAGCTTGTGCCTTTAGTGGGAGGTAATACTGTAGAACTAAGGTCCTCAGCTGAAGATAACAGACTAAGTTAGGGCAGGAAAAAGCAGTTCCAGTGGAGTTGGTCGCAGTTTTGCTTCCGCTGTTGTTTTTTCTCATAAGAAACTTTCAACTATGAGACCCCATAGATAACACAAAATGAATAAATATATCTCATGGCAACAGATCAACCTTTTTTCTTTCAGCAGTTTATAAAATTTCTGAAGAAATGCCTGATTAATGTGTTGCATTTGAAATCCTATGTGGGTTAATTTTAAAACTTTTCTGAGAATTATGGGACCAAACATGTACAACAAAAGCGAACCAAACCTTTTCATTTCTGATAACTCCATAATGATTGACCCTTTTCGGCTGCAGGGCCCCTCACGCTATGAAACTAAGAAACCAGTGATAGCTGCAGTGGAAGGGTTTGCTGTGGCCGGTGGGCTTGAGTTAGCCTTGTGGTGTGATCTTCGTGTGGTCGAAGAAACTGCAGTAATGGGAGTTTTCTGCAGAAGGTCAGAATCAGTGATTATGAAAATTTACATTTCTAGTTGCTTAGTACCATATTTTTGATGTAATAGAAGCATATAAAGATGCAAGAACCATAAACTTAGTTTCCTATTCAAAGTTATTTCCTATCAAGGAGTTTGAAATATCCCTGTAAATACTCTTATGCAATCCTTCCCTCATATTTCTTTCTGTATCACCTGCTGAGCATGGCAGAAACTTATAGATTGCTTTATTTATCATCTTTGTTGTCTTCCATCTGTCCATTGTCTGTCTCCATTTTTGGGATTCACACCCCGGTTTAGTGAAGATGCATTTGACAGACCTTTAAGGATCAGGTCAAATGCATCAAACTGTGTACTTTAATATTTGTTCCCAGCTTGTAAAGAAACAATTGTATAAATCCCCTAACTCTTGCTAATTTTGTCAGAGTTATGACCATTCTCATAAGGTCTAACTTGGAACTTAGCTGTTAACATGAAGAATGTTCCACGATTGGCTATGAAATATAATACATATGTTACTCATATTTTTCAATTAATATTGTTACTGATTTTCATTTCACAAGCAATGACTAATGAAATGCAAGTTACACAAGTGTTCCATGGAATGCCCTAGTTATTTCCAAGAACAAGTTTTATCTTTACCCATGTGTACATAAAGGTATCTGTCTATCTATCTATATCTCTGACGCCCTTTCCCTTCAGGAACTTTCATGAAGGGGGTGGTCACAGCAAGTCTCCACGTATCCCTGTCCTTACATGCCTCCCTCACATACACTATCCCATGCATTCTTACCCCATTTCTCTCCCTCCAGTACTTTTCCACTTAATTTCCTCATATTACAAGTGGTCCTCCTCTCACACCAACCCCTTTATATGTATTATCATACATTGTCCTTATAAACTCCCCATCTTGCATTCTTTCCATATCATACATTGTCCTTATAAACACCCCATCTTGCATTCTTTCCATATTCCCAAACCACCTCAAAGTATTATGTTTCACCCACTCTGTACTGTATGCTGGTGAATATACAAGAAGTATATTTGATCACTTCTTCTGTAAGAGAATAGTGGATGAGTATAACACACAAAATGATAAAACCAAATACAAACAAAGCACAGAAATGCAAAAATATTCTCTTATAGTAAAGAGAGGGCAAGAGATAGAGCCCCATATGTGTAAAACTCCCTCTTCAGGTTGTATAACTCTGTAATTGCATTATGAAAATTTTCTTTTAGAACTAATTACTTGTAGCTAAGTCTGCATGGATATGGTCTATTGTACATATATGTTTTAGGTTTGGTGTTCCATTAATTGATGGTGGAACAGTTCGCCTTCCTGCTATAGTTGGTTTTGGCCGTGCTCTTGACCTTATCCTTACTGGTAGAGCAATAAAAGGGAAAGAAGCGCTGGAATGGGGACTTGCTAGCCGTCTAGTAGCTTGTGGCACAGGTAATTATGAGTTATTGTTATTTTGTACTTAAAAAAAAATGGGGAAAGTAAAACTAGAGTGAAATTTAACAATTGTCTCAACATTGTTATGTACACTGGTGTACAACATTTTACAGAAAAGTTTGTTTTTGGGAATATTTTAAGTATTTGACATCAGAAAGTTTTATTTAAGGCACAAGATAGGAAGGCTGTAGGATTTGATAGGATTTTTTTACATAAGGCACGTAATAGCAACACCAAAGGATATGATTGAAATAGATGTGTAAGGTGAGGGGCAAGGTTTTATTTATACAAGTATTTCTAAAAGCAGTATATTAATGTCTAAAATTAATGATATGTTTTTCCTTACCCACACGATCTGCAGCCATTGGACAAGCAGTCAACCTGGCTCAGTCCCTGGTCAAATTTCCACAGGAATGCATGCTTGCTGACCGAGCTTCTGCCCTGCATGCCACATTTTCAGCAAGATCTCTGCAGAATGCTCTACAGTTTGAACATGAAAATGGAATTCCAGTAATTAGGAAGGTAATGTGACTATATGCGAGAAAATGTGTGAAATGTTTAGCAAAAGAAAGCTAAAGGGGAAATGCCAAGTTTACTAGAAGGGGAAAATCAGGGAAAATTTCAAGAAAGTATAGCAAAGGTTTGAGTGTGTGTATATATATATATATATATATATATATATATATATATATATATATATATATATATATATATATTTTTTTTTTTTTTTTATACTTTGTCGCTGTCTCCCGCGTTTGCGAGGTAGCGCAAGGAAACAGACGAAAGAAATGGCCCAACCCCCCCCCATACACATGTATATACATACGTCCACACACGCAAATATACATACCTACACAGCTTTCCATGGTTTACCCCAGACGCTTCACATGCCTTGATTCAATCCACTGACAGCACGTCAACCCTGGTATACCACATCGCTCCAATTCACTCTATTCCTTGCCCTGCTTTCACCCTCCTGCATGCTCAGGCCCCAATCACACAAAATCTTTTTCACTCCATCTTTCCACCTCCAATTTGGTCTCCCTCTTCTCCTCGTTCCCTCCACCTCCGACACACATATCCTCTTGGTCAATCTTTCCTCACTCATTCTCTCCATGTGCCCAAACCACTTCAAAACACCCTCTTCTGCTCTCTCAACCACGCTCTTTTTATTTCCACACATCTCTCTTACCCTTACGTTACTCACTCGATCAAACCACCTCACACCACACATTGTCCTCAAACATCTCATTTCCAGCACATCCACCCTCCTACTGGAGGAAGTAAAGTGTTTTAGATATCTGGGAGTGGATCTGGCAGCGGATGGAACCATGGAAGCGGAAGTGAATCATAGGGTGGGGGAGGGGGCGAAAATCCTGGGAGCCTTGAAGAATGTGTGGAAGTCGAGAACATTATCTCCGAAAGCAAAAATGGCTATGTTTGAAGGAATAGTGGTTCCAACAATGTTGTATGGTTGCGAGGCATGGACTATAGATATGGTTATATGGAGGAGAGTGGATGTGTTGAAAATGAAATGTTTGAGGACAGTATGTGGTGTGAGTTGGTTTGATCGAGTAAGTAATGAAATGGTAAGAGAGATGTATGGAAATAAAAAGAGTGTGGTTGAGAGAAAGGTTACTTATTTTTTCCATAGGGACTGCATAAACTAATTCCTGCACTTTTTTTTTTTTTTACAGGAATCGGTTGTTGGAGCACAAAAGTTTGTTGATGGAATAGGTCGACAAGGCAAATTTCAACTGGATCCCAACCTAACATCAAAGAAATCTAAGCTATAAAACCATGTTAATATGATTATTTACAAGAGATTTATGTCTCATATAATCAAATACATTCATCCACTGTTTGGAAAAAAAAAGATTTGGAAGACATGTTTCTCAAGATGAACCTAAAAGACTTACTTGTACATGCTGTTGACTTTTGTAAGTTTGTATACGGTACTTTGTATATGGGAGTTGTCCAGTGTTTAGGCCCCATCTCTTCAACTATCTTTTATGTCATACAGTTTTCTGAATTTCTTAATACTGTACTGTTTGCATTCACAACTCTTTTACAATGTTGTACAACAGTATCTTTTAGAAGTGAGTGTGGTGTCACTAAAGATGATATATTTTTAATAGCCTCTTTCAAATACCTGTCAAAGATTGCTGAGATGTAAATGTTACCAGTGAAATAGATATATATTCTAGAGACAAAGATTTTAACTGCAGCATCTAATGTGCTATAATCTTTACTTATGAACTCCTGTTGCATATAAGTTGCTAGAAAGGATAGATAATCGCTGCACAGAACTTTAACTCTTCATACTTGCTCAAGTGGTTAACAGGAGGGTAGAGTTGGGATTATGAGAGAGTGAATTTTAGAAAAAGAATCTGCAGAAATTTTCAAAGATTGTGCTGTGGGTGAGGAAGTTTTGTATGAGTTACTTCCCTGTGTATTGTAGAAGGCAACTAAGAGGGATGGGAGCAGGGGGCTGGAAAGCCTCTCCTCCTGTACTTCTCTCCAAAAGAATGATTGGATAAAGGAGCTAAATGAGGACTTTTCTCTCTGAGTCTCGGTCATCTTTTCTTGATGCTACCTTGCTCACATGGGGAATGGCGAACATGTGAAAAAATATAGCACAAGGAAACAGATGAAAGCATGGTCCAACCCACCCACATACACATGTATATACATAAATGCCCACACACGCACATATACATACCTATACATTCAACATATACATACATATACATACACAGACACAAGCTTATATACATATGTACATATTCATACTTGCTGCCATCATCCATTCCCATCACCACCCTGCCGCACATGAAAAACAACAGCAGCAGCAGCACCCTATGGAAAGTTTTGTGGGGCCTGGATGTGAAAAGGGAGCTGTGGTTTCAGTGCATTACACATGACAGCTAGAGACTGAGTATGAACGAATGTGACCTTTGTTGTCTTTTCCTAGCGCTACCTCGCGTACATGCGGGGGGAGGGAGGTGTCATTTCATGTGTGGCGGGGTGGCGGCGGGAATGGATGAAGGCAGCATGTATGAATATGTACATGTGTATATATGTATATGTCTTTGTATGTATATGTATGTATACATTGAAATGTATAGGTATGTAAAGATGCGTGTGCGGGTGTTTATGTATATACATGTGTATGTGGGTGGGTTGGGCCATTCTTTCGTCTGTTTCCTTGCGCTACCTCGCTAATGTGGGAGACAGCAACAAAGTATAATAAATAAATTAATTAATAAATTTGTACTACCATAACCTTATTAAGGTATAATCATGAGACAAAGACATTAATTATGGTATTGAATTTTGTTATTCATATTATAAACCCCACCCCACCCCACCCGGCCCCCTTCTCCGGGAGACAGCGACAAAGTATAAAAAAAAAAAAAAAAAAAAAAAAAAAAAAAAAAAAAAAAAATATTATAAACCAGTCTAATACAGAGGAAATGAGTGATATACAGTAATTTATGTTCTTGTTGCCCAAGCTTTACCTCAGATATCTACCAATATCTGTCAGTCAACTCAAGGTATCTATTGTAAGGGAATTCTTGAGAGATGTTGGTGATGAATGAAGTTTGGGTGACAGAAGTGTGATATCGTGTTTAGGGGAGAAGGGCAATGTGGACGTACTAGCTTTATGAGTTAGTTGAAGCTTTTGTTGATATTAGGTGAGAAGTGGAGGGTCATTGTAGAGTATGTCTAAATGGCCTCTTGTTTCTCAGAAGTGTTCAGTGTTTTGTGTGGGAGTGAAGTGTTCAGTGTCAGATTGTTGGAGATGTTAGCTGGATTAAGTTGTGAGAGGCTGCATGGGAATCTATTAGGTGTTTAAGTGGGAGTGATGATAGCTGTTCTCTAGAGGGAGGGTATTTTTTATGGGTCTAGGATTGATTAAGAGTATGACACAATTTATTGCTGAGTCCAAGATGTTTGAACTTAAGGTTGAAGATATTATCTGGTCGAGTGGCTTTGGAAGTTTTGGTAATCTTTATTATGGAGTTGATAAACCAGTTGGGTGAATGAGGATGGAGCTTCAGTGATAATTCCCAATTTGGATATTCTAGTATTACAGTATCCTGCTGGTTTTTAATGTGGGATTGTGGCTGAATAACCCACTATGAAACTGTGATTTATTTTGTTAACAGTGTGTTGTTGGGTATGGGGATGGTTGTTTTAGAAGGTCTGAAGAAATCATGCTTTTGTGCCATACACATAAAGTGCAAAGGCATTACAAAAGATGCTACGAATGAAAAGTACCGGAAAAGTTTGAACATGGAATATCGCTGACAGATAGACAAATGGGAATGTGCTTCAATAAATGTCATATCTCTGCAGTTTTTTAAAAGTACACAAGTGATAAAAGGCAATAGGTATTAAAACTGATCTCAGATAATGTTATAAACAGCACAACTGCTTTAGTAGGGCCACAATAGCAATATCACCACCAACGTGAATTTCATTCATCCAGGCTTGGACCTCAGAGCTGCAATGGCCCACCTCACAGCTGTTATCCATCCATCAGATAGTGCCCCATCTCCTGCACTTGTCTTCATGACAGTCATCAGATCATGTTCTCCTACCTCATGCTTCTCATCACACCTGAAGTCCTCACATTTTCCCCCGAGTCACTTAAAGCCTCCACACTTTCCTCACCAAACTATTTAATAGGTGTCACATTTCACTTATCCCACTGAGTCCTCAAACTTCTCTCATCCAGCCAGATGGCATATGGTTGGATAATGTAAAGGATGTGATAGAGAAGGTTTGTGGTGGTGCTGGCAATAATGCACTTTTTATATGTCGTGTGTATAACAACTCAGTCATCCATGTTCCTCTACAACTCCAGTCAATCATCCACCACACTCCCATTCCAGGTTTCACTGTCACCTGGGGCTGTACAGTGATTTGGCCCCCCTGCAACATCTGATCCATAGATGTTGATGTTTTCTTCATTGCATGTCCTGGCCCCCTCATATAGCAAAAGTAAAGCCCTCATAACTACAGTCTGGCAGGTAAGATCGATTTGTATTCTCAACCACTTTTTCCAGTATAATAGATTAGAAGTCCTGGGACATGGTAGATAACAAGGGAAGATATTAAGAGCTTCTGTAAAAATATTGCCAGCTTTTATATCATTTTAGAAACAAGATCAGTAGAATTATGATTTCAGAAGTATAGACTAGGATTGGCATGAGGAATAGCTTCCTAACTAATTCACTCACTCTCAATAACTGATTCGTTTACCTTTGTTTATACTAGGAAGTTGAGTTTATAAAATATTGGCAAAATTTTTACATGCACCATTCCTCTCTTCAAGTGGTCATGATAAATATTAAGTCATACAGTCTGTGTAAATACACTACAATTTTTTTTCCATAAATTGAAACATTTACATTGGAAGAAAATTATAAGAGTGATATCTCTGAATCTTGACGACACATAAAGAATAGAGATTTCATTAACAAATATATAATTCCAGGATAGACTTTTTTAACAGTAACAAGGAAATTAAGGGTTGTGGTTTCTTGCTCTTAGTTAAGGCCAAGCCTGTGCAGGAAAATATTAGAGCAGTTAATGATATCTCCGTTTCATGGAAATGAAGACAGGCTTCAAAAGAAAATAACTGTTATTAGCTTACAAATGCCCCATACAGGCACTAGAGGTAGATTATAAGACTATAACCAGTTAGCAGAAAGTTGCAGTGGACACAAGTCTATCATAAAGGGAGATTTTAACATCTAGAATGGAGAGAATACCTTTCCATCAACTCAACATGGGCATTGTTTAAACTTGCTTGATAGTGCTTAGATACATTTTATTGATAAACATAGTCACAGACAGACAGGGGAAACTCCTTCAGTCGATGGATGACTATGTGGAAGGGGAACAAAACATATCAGGAGCCTTCTTTAAATGGGTTGAGGTGACTAGGGAGATGGTACAAGGTTTATATTCTACATTAGTGCAATACCGAATATGTATCTCAAGATTGGTCACCTCACTTAAAGAAGCAACCCAAAATGATAGGGAAGGTTCTGGGCAAGGCAGGACTCAGTACCAGAGTTAAGGCAGCTGAGTTAGGTTACAGTGAGAGGTTGGCAACCATAAGTTTACTCTGTGGAAGAAAAGAGTAAGGGATGTGTAGACTCCTACTACCATTAAGTTAGTAACCTATCAAACGATTTGGACAGTGAACTGTTCATCGAAAAATGCAAAGAAAGTGCAGCTAGAAGCCATAGACTAAAAACTAAGCAAACAACATGTAAAAAGAAAAATGTAAGGAATTATCTTCAGTTTTAGTCATGGGGAGGAAAAAACTGTGATGAAGTTGTACAATGTGATAAAATGAGATTTAGAAAGTTGATAACAATACAGGTGCCCCACGAGTGTAGAATTCCCTCCCCATACTATTCAAGTAGGTAATCACACAAACGTAATTGTTTAAGGAGAAACAAGACAAACATGCACATAGAAATCAGATACGATCAAAAGATTTTCCTGCTTTCTAAACGCAATACTCGTATACCCATACGCATATACATTCCTCATACATACGGACATACCAGTGACATAAATTAAAACGAATAGATAAGTTATTTGTATGATGAAAGAATTTTAATATAGTGAATTTCTCATCTTGATGAGAATCATTATCACTGACAAAATTATCAGTATCCTAATGATGTTTCTGTTGGTGTTTTTGTTGTTGATGTGGTTATCATTGTTTTTCCGTTATTATTATTATTTTTATTATTATTATTATTATTATTATTATTATTATTATTATTATTATTATTATTTGCCAATCAGTAATATTTGCTAAAAAAAAAAAAAGCTGTTTCTTTCCCCATCTGGAATTGGGATCATGTTGATTGACTGTGAATTAAGTTTTCAATGCTGGACCAGTCATCGTATAACAGCGTTCTGCCTTCCCTCCCTCCCTCCCTCCAAGCCCAAACTAGTAATGCTACGCTGCGGTAACTCAACCCCTGTCGTAACATTAGGGCCTCCACCCCCAAACACTGTCAGTCCAAAGCTAAGGGTCGCCAGGTCAGAGCTACCTCGTCGGGACTACCTGTATATTGTAATGTTTCCTTAGAGTTACTACAACACTAATGTCACGTACCAGAGTGAATGTAAATGGATTCAGATAACAGTCATTCACACGATGGTGTCTGGATTATACCAATTATACAAGATTATTAAGTATCACTTTCCCCATTAATCACAAAAACTATCCATAATTAATCACAATACCACTTTCAACTATTGCTAAACAATTGCTTCTGAACACAATCTCCATTCGTGAAACAATGTTTAACGCAATAGATATGATGACGGTTCTTTTGGGCCTCATAGTCGTACGGTTAAAGTGCTCCCACTGTATTTCATTCTCGTAGTACTTGAGGAAAATGTTTACATGGACTTCTTTACAAACTGATTAGTTTGTAATACCATCGCTCTTGATCCTGTAGAAACGTCCCCGTACGCTCTATACGATGAGTGTAGGGCCCCTATCGCTGATGAGGCCCTCTAGTTCCGATCATTATACGACAACCTTTAGGAAGCAGGAAATGCTGTTCCAGACACCTTAATTTTTTCAGGGCTTGACCCCCCACCCCCAAGAGTTCTTGAGTTAGGGGAGGGTGAAGAGTGGAGGGGTCCCCAAGAAGCTAAGGCCGACTCTACTATCTTCACTACTTGTCCTAAATACCCTAATACTAGAATGTACCATGCATATCTCTGAATCCAGAAGTCTCGGCCAGGTTTATACAACTATATAGGTACTGCTGGCAGTTTAATTTCCGTAGAAATGGCAGTCATATTTAATGCAAAGTGTGTGGCCAAGGATACGAGTATACCATAGAACGCATTTTCTTTGAGAAAGCTGAACCTATGAGAGGTATTTTAACTTATTAAAATAACCTGAAACTTTGGATATATTCTCTTTGCCGCTATACAGTGAGTGAAATGCTGCGAACTCTTTGCAAAAGATGGCGAGGCTTAGACTTTCCTAATGAAAGGAGAGCCACATGTTTCGAGCTATTACTGGTTGGCAGTACCTGATGTAGGCTTCCTAGGAGGCCGAGTTAAACTGGCAAGGAAGAGATGCTGAAGGTAAATGTGAGTATGAGCAAGGTTTTTGCTTTTTGTATTTGATAGTCACCATGTAATAGCAAATTGCATGGAAAGAAATTTAATGGTTCGTGAATTGAGGTTTCTGAGAAAGCTTGAGATATTTAATACGAAAACCAGTTGCTTCATGGACTAGGATAAATGTGGATTTGAGTGGATAGTGTATGTTCGTATAATGAAGTACTCTTTTGGTACATGAGACCTTGTTTTTTTATGTTCGAATTTGTTAGAATTAGAAGTATTAGAGCTGGATACCATGCGTAATCCATTTAGAATAGGGGTAATTTTTGTAAATAGACGACTTATGGCAGATGAGAGGACGGTGAATATGTCCATATGGATGAAGGTAACCGGGTAAGTAGACCGCAAAAGGTGAACAGATTCAATAAGTAAAACGAAATAGTTCATGTGAGGAGATATAATGGAGACTTACTTTGTGTGTCGTGGTGATGTGAATGGAGGCTTTTTGTATGTAGTAGTGGTATGCATGTATGCATAGTGGCGTGTTGTGCGTGGTGGTGGAAACGTAAGTGGTAGTGTGTTGTGTGTTACGATGGAGGTATGAATGATGGCTTGTGTGCGGTAGTGGATGGTGAAATGTTGAATGTGGTGGTGGAGATATGAATAATGGCGTGTGTAGTAGTGTAGATGTGAATGGCAGCGTGTTGTGGTGGTGAATGGTGCGTTAAGTATGGTGGTGGGAGTACGAATGATGATGTATTGCGTTAGAGAAGGGGTGTGAATGGAGGCGTTAGTCTCTCTAGATAAAGCAACTCAAGAGCCATAAATGAAATATAGAGTCCATGCTCACCTTGGGTTTAAGATGAGAATGTCTGAGAGTGACATGAGAAGCTTTATACATTGGACCCGACTCATGTAAACAGGAATGTGCGTAATGATGGAAACATCAGAAAGAGCTTGTTAATTGCCGGAATCAACAATTAAAGTTTAGACGAAGGAGCTTACATGATAGTTTTACGTGGCGCCAGTCGTTAGTGAGGACGAATCCTTGGTATTACCGAGGGGTATGGTAGAGGTATAAATTCGTAAAATAATTGAATAAGCATGTGATAGGCAAGAGTCGGACCCCAGGACAATGACGACAGTGCGGTTTGAGGATAACTGGTGCCAGGCGAATCCCGCCCCCGACACCCGAGCCAGACCGCCCCCACCACACTCGTGTCATGGGCCGTGCTGGTCACCTGTATGTCGCTAGTCCTGCCGCCACCAGCAACTCAGCACCATCGTCTCCTTCTGCCGTCTCATTGCATGAAGCAGCAACAGTTGACGCCATATTTCCTAGACTCCTAATTTTTCGACAATAAGCCTGCAGAGTAAGTGGAGACGGGGAGTATGAAGACTCTGATGGTGGCGTGGCTGCTGCTGGTGGCGGTAGCGGCTTCTGGAGTCCTTGCAGGTAGGTACACCATACACTTCGCTCCTCGCTTATGTAGCCCACTTCATACTTAAATTTGAATCAGTGTAAGAAAACTGAAGGAAAATTACAAATGGTGATAGACAAACAGCAAACTTTTTAATGTAGGTCCTCTATTTTGTAGACGATGCTCAGTATATACCTTTAAGCTTCATATTAATTCGTCATGAGTTCATCTTAGACATTCTCCTTCACTTTCATTTTAGTTTACCATTTTTCGTACAATTAAGTATAGTTGTGTTTACTTTTGGGGGCTATGTGTATATATGTGCTTGCTTGTCAATATATGTGCCTGGTTTTTTTTTTTATATTTTTGCTTGTCATTGTCTTCCTTTTCGTATTTTGAAGATGTGTGGGTATCTTTGTGAGTGTAATCGCGATTTCTGGATTTCCTTTGAACCACCATATGATTTCTTTTCCGAACAGTAAACCCGTATTTGCTTGATGTATCTTTAACCAGTTCCATCGTTGTCTGGTATATGTATGTTTGTTTTCCAGTGTCCGGTACGGAACTATGAGTGAACAATGATACATCTGTTAGGGACATGGTCTGTTTACCTTATAGGGCAGTATTATATAGCAAGTGGATATTGTTCCAATAAGAGTCTCAGGAAATTTTTCTCCATAACGTTTCGGTTAGTGTAGGTAACGTTAGTTACAGATAAATATCCCGATTGCTTTATTCGTCTTTTTACCGACTGGTGTACAACCCCAAAGGACAGCATCAACCACTTATGCCATATATTGGGTTCTGCTTTAAGGTTTGTTTATCGTTCGCCCCGGGGATGAAGTATTTGAAATAGTCAGTATTAGATGCTATGTTATAGTCTTCAACTTTCTTAATTTTGGCCTTAAAGATCAAGGTTACGGGACAGGCCATCATATTAAGAGTTGTACTGTCGTGCACCATTTGAATATGAGCACCATATTTCCATCATTTGCACTTCATTTTTATTAGTTATTATTATTATTATTATTATTATCATCATTGATACTATTATTATTATTATAGAAGGCCATAGTGTAGGAACTTAAGCATAGATAGGTTGAAGCATGACTGATTGTTGGTGGGTCATGTTGGGAACAGATGAGACGGACTGGACTAAGATAGAAGAACTGCGTAAGAAGCTACTGGAGAACTACGACAGAAACGCCTTACCCCAGCGTGACGTCAATGGCACCACCACCGTCCACATATCTATATTTCCCTCGGGCATGTGGATCGAGGAGGAGAAGCAGATATTCACCCTGAATGCCTGGATGGAACTGGTAAGTACAACCTTTGGCTTTATGTTGAAATTTTGGTGCCTTATAGTTTTGTTATAGAACAGTTGTTAGAAATGTGTTCCTCACGAAAGTTGTCTGATAATTCAGTTTAGCTAGATTGAAAACGCCTTGTGATTTAACGGGTCGAAAGGCCGTCTTACCAGGGAAAGACAGATGACAAATGTAGAGTTAGCCAAAGCGTTGCAGAAAACATGATACAAAACTAGAGACTGTGGCCAGAATTACCGTTTTTCAGCTGACGCATGATTGTTTCTTACGGTTGCTGAGGGGAACCTTGGGTATTTGTATTTGTGTACGGTTTGTGCATACGTGATCATAGACTGTCAGTAGTCTTGTGGGGACGCGGGACATATTATTATACCTAAATGATTCATCACATTAATGTTTCTTGTGACACGATAAAGATGTTAATGCAATCAAAGGGACTAGCCGGCTAGGGATTCCAGTCTTTGATATTAGTGCAGTGCTATATTATCAGGAGTAATATTTATGGAGTCTTGGTGCTCCAGTGGGCAAAGAAGTATTCCCGACTGTTGTGTCCTCAGGTATGGCACGACCCACGACTCACCTGGGACTACAAGGACTACGGCAACCTGAAGCGGATGCACATGGGCTCTGATGATGTGTGGCTGCCCGAGATCTACCTTTATAATAAGTGATTCAGTGCTTTTTATGATGCTTAATCTCGAATGTTGATAGGTCTCCGAACCAAGAGATGCATATCAAATTGTGGGTAACTTTGATATCAATTTGCATAATGATTGATAGCTACCGGCATTGAGGAAGCTATATTGAAGAACGTGAGAATTTGAGTTAGGTGTGATAACTGCATGCATGACAGGCTTCATATTTTGAGAAGGCAGTGGTACTGTCACGGCCTTATAGTATGTTTAGAGGGAGGCGGCAGTTATGTTGAGACTAACATTGTTTGTGTTGTTTGGCGGCAGCGCCTACCCTACCGAAGTGGAACATTACGGGGACGTGAACATCTTGGTGAAGCCGGACGGTACCGTCGCCTGGTTCCCCCCGGTTACCTTTAAAGCCGAGTGCCCCCTTGACATCACCCATTGGCCGTATGACACCCAGTATTGCCACCTGTTCATCGGGACCTGGACCCACCACGGGTGGGAGATCAATATAGAACTTCTTTCCAATGACACTACGGTAGGTGTTCAGGATTGTAAGTTGTTGAGAGACTAACATAATCACAAGCAGATGAACATAGACTGTAGTTTATTGTAAAACACTGCTTTGCTCGATTTTTGTAAACTTGTCAGTTCTTGGTGATGATTCAGGTTTTCATTGATTGTTTCCTTATATTTTCGTTTTCTTTGAAACCATGGTTTTTCAGGAGGTACTTGTCGATAACTGACACTCCGTTGAATATGTTTGTAAGGGAATTGTAATGAAGACAAGAAAGTTAAACTGTGATGACACGTTCGTGTTGTGCTGGTGTTGCACAGTAGTTGGTAAAATAATACACAGGCGCGTATGTTTGTCAGCGCTTGCTCTTTTCTAAACGATATGCCAGACTAGGATATGCATTTTAAATTCTCTAATATACCTTTAACGTTAGTGCCTGCAGGAATTGCCACATACGATATCTGCATTCAGAAAAACCTTTAGGATGTCAGATGTTGAGACGATAATAGATATCATCTTCCAGATGAACAAGAATATGATCATGAAGTCTACGCACCCTTGGCAGTTCGTGGGGGGCTACCTATATCGGTATGTGATGTACTACGCTTGTTGCCCTGAGCCGTATATTGTAATCCACAGCGTTATCATCCTCAGCAGGGCTTCCCCTAACTTCTCCTACACCGTCGTGATCCCTGCTGTTGGTAAGTGGCTCTAGTGGGTAAGTGTAGGTGCTGTACACTCACCCACTTATGGTAGGGACTGTTCCCTCACCCACCTACGGTAGGTGCTATACTCTCACCTACCTATGGTAGGTACTATTCCCTCGCCCACCTATGGTAAGTACTGTACTCTTACCCACCCATGATAGATGCAGTACTCTCGCCCACCTATAGTTGGAAGTCACCCGCCCATGGTGCGCAATATAATGTTCAGCATGTATTTGCATTAAGCTCGTTGTATTTCACCATGTTTGTGAATTTAGATGGAATTTTGACAGACTGTGTATGTTGATTTCCGGCAGTGATTTCGCTCCTGACGCTGCTGCAGTTTGTGTTGCCTCTGCGAGAGCCTCGTCGACTGCTCCTGGGGTGTACTTGCCTCCTCCTGACCCTCTTGGTCCTCCTGTATCTAGCCACCGCCATCCCGCCCTTGGCCACCTCGCTTCCCATCATCGGTAAGTTGCTTAAGGCGTCTGTCGAGAGACTGGATGCAGCGTACATGGTATGGTGTTAACAACACCTGTTTCCTTCAGGCCATGGTTTTCACAGGGATTTGAACTCTTATCTTTGTTTCTTTTTAGAGCATAGAAATATCTCCAAAGCCTTCAGTTCTTAATCTTGATATCAGTTGAATAAACCCTAGTTCATGGGGCACTGACAAAATAAACTCATTGCCTTAACATGACACTAAATCCCAGTTCTTGAGCAGGAAACAATAACAAAATATATCCCAGTTCCTGAGGATAACACTCACAAAATTAATCCCAGTTTTTGAGCATAACGCTAACAAAACATACTTCAGTGCTTGAGCATGATTGATAAAGTAGTCCTACTTCTTGAGCAAGACACTAATGTGTTATTAGGTCTCCACACCTTTGAAAGTACCCGTCACCATGTCTTAAGTTCTTCAGTATCAGACACGCTGATAGAGTGAATGAACTTTAGATTTACGAAGTTTTTCCCATCTCCGGAAAGAGGGGCACTGACCCATCTCACCCTCCCGGCAGTGAAGTTCTACGGGCAGACGTTGGTCGTGGTGTTGGTGAGCGTCGGGATATGCGCGACCGTCCTGCGCCTGACGGATGGCCGACACCCGGCCGCCACCACGTCCCCGCCAGTGGCATTGAAGACCCTCCTTACAGGACGACTCAGCACCTTCTTGTTCCTCCAGCGGTACACCGAGAAGGTACGGGTATTATGCGTTTCCTGGTGTTCATCATACACTGTCCACACACACGGACACACCAATCTTCTTTTCCTCACACTCACTTTGTACATGACTATACTGCCCGTTCATACCCTCCATCTTCTTTCCATACGACCAGACGCCATGTACCGGATCTCGCCTTTTCTCCTTATTAAAGAAAAAAGAAAATGTCGGCATGTCTGCTAAGTCTAACAACACTCACCCACGCATACGTCTACGGATCACGCCATAACTCCATTTGTTCTAGTACACGGTCATTTGTTCTACTCAATCTTTCCCGTTCCATCCACGCATCCACCTCTTATGGACCACACGTCCATTTCTCTCCCACATGTTTTGAGAACACCTACACTAGTTATCCACGTATCCACTAGTTCTTTCCACACTCAGACGTGTTCTGCCCGCATTTCCACCTACTTTTTCAGCACATGCTGTCCTCAAGGACCCAAATAGGAAATGTGAACCTACTTACCTGCTCTACGTGTACGTGCACTTATTTTGTCCTCAGTCTGACCTTTTGCGTCGACTCGACCATAATCTTAGTATATCCACTTGCTCTGTTTACACTTACGCGTTATGTGACTAGTCAGTTATATCCACATGTTTAATTCAGATTATCAGATGTCAACCACGTGTACCTATCTGTCCAAACAAAATTTATATTTGTAGATTTATTATTATTATTATTATTATTATTATTGATATAATTATATTTATTAGTATTAGTGTTATACAACTGTAGGAATGATTTTATGGAGCTCCTGCAGTATCGATGGTGCACTTTGCGAAGGAACAGGGAAGCGATGCACTCCTTTGGAGCGAGAAGGTCCGTGACGACACTGCATATCACTGTTATTGACGACGATACACCTCGCCGAAGGTGATTTTCCGCTCGCGGTGTTACCACTTTCATGCGGAGTCCGGTCACCATACTCATCGATGCTGTATTCATACATCTGTATGTGTTATCACAACGAATGTTCTATTCATATCTCCTTATGGTCTCTCCTTGCAGTTGTTTTGTCAACCTTAATTGCATGTTTCATCAGGACATGTAACTGTTTCCGTCCAGTAATCGAAAACTTATATCGCTCACATCTATCTGGTTTATAAATTTGTTCATTCAACTGTTCTTACGATACTTCTGAGTTTCATTCTTTCATCCACCTGCTGACATAGCACACGATGGAATAGATGCTAACTTATGAGGAGCGAGCCGTTGACAATTTTCAAAGCTTGATTATAGTGTTGTTCAGTTGTTCACTAGAAGGGAAGTATGAGCAACAATATATTCTTTTTTCACATTAATTTCACATAAAACTTAAGTGATGATTATCGTAGAGTTTGAATGTAGTTTTCTTGGTTTAGAGTGAAAGGAGGAAATGCTCTGGTGTGGCATGCTTGCTTTGACGATTCTTTAAAAGAAATCCATATAAGATTAGGTCTAAGCTTTGTAGCCTTTTTTGCCTTAAGACTTTCTAGCTTAAGTAATTTGTCTTAGTAGAGAAGCTGCGCTTTTTTTTATATATATATATATATATATATATAAACGTAGCTGAAATTGTTAAAATTGATTTACTGTCTTGCTGTTTCATTATTTCAAAGCCAAGCCAGGCTAATTTGAGTAAAAAAAAAAAAGAAATCCACGTAAGTTCTCACAACTCTACCGAAGAAACGTTAAAGAGAAATTGCTGTGATCGCCGTCAGCACCCAATTGAGATCCGAGATAGTTGGAGTTTCCAGGATTAGGTGTCTGTTGCCTATGGTGACAAAGTGATTTATGGCCATTATTTATTACAGAGGGAAGATTCAAGTATATGACTGCTTTTTACAATGTTAAACTATTGTAAATAATTTATTTACATCTCACTTCAGTTTACATTTATAGATTTCATCTTAATGTCTTGCATTGGCAAATCATGAGGGGTTGAAGGTAAATGTGATCCAAGAAACAGCAAAACATCTATCATGTACAGAGCGAGTGTATGATGTTTGCATTATTCCTAGCACCTGAAGAAAGCGATGACTATATTATGGTTGGATTTTGTCTGACGTTGACTGCCTTTTTTACCCTGGCAGTTGATAATTCGAAAGCCCAGCCATCCACTCAGCAAATCGTTACTATTTACGCACTTCTCAAGCTGAGTGCTTCTGTCTTGCAGGTTTTGACTCCATTACAAACACTTAAGTCGATTAAAAGGAGTTTCTCCTGAAACATCAAAATAAGTTTGTATTGAAAGAGGACTTTTTTTTTTTAACAAGAACATCATTTTAGATACTAATTTTGTTGGGTTAGCATCAGGAACATCATTTTAGATGATAATTCTGCTGGATTAGCAGGGCTTACCTTGTTTCTTGATAATGCTCGTCACTTTTCATGAGATAATTAGACTGATATGGCCTGCATGCACGGTTGAATTGCCTTTATCTGATTTCAACAAATGTTTGGTAATGTGTGGTGATGTTGGTCTAGGTTGGTCTGAGCGGGGGAGGTGAGGAGGACGGGGAGGTCCTGGAGGACGCTCGTCCCGTCACCTACGTCCACGAGTGGTTACTGGTGGCCGCCGCCGTAGACCGCATCGCCAGCGTCACTTTCGTCTCCACCTTTGTCATCACGTTCATCGCCCACATTGCCCAAGTCTAGCCATCCCATCCAATTCCTCCGAAAAAAGAATAAGTGATGGATAATGTCATAACTGAAACTTAAGTTTGCAAATTATTACAATCATTGCAATATTTGTACTGATGAGATATTTCTCTTCCATCTTTCCAATTGTAAGTTTATGACTTCCTCTTTCGTCTCTAACAGTGGAGGGTGGTGTACTCAAAGAGATGAATTCACACACATCCATAGCAGGAAAGCCTTATACCTCAGTTTCACTAACTTGAAATAAGCATTCATTAATGTGGCCAAGGTAGCTCAGTGTCAATAAAGTTTGTCATTTTATTTTTAATGTTATTTTTGTGATGTCAAGATTTTTTCAAGACGGTTTGAGCTACTGTACATGGGTAAAAAGTGTTCCCTTGTGGTTTGGACAATGTTGAACCATTAGACCTACCAAGAAAAGTGTATGTATGTATGTGCATAAGTTACAAGAGGGATTAGATATAACGTTTTTGGATGGATGAAGCGGTAGGTTTGAGTCATACACATTACCGTGAATTATGGGTCATGGTGTTACTCAGGATCATTCCTAAGGGCCCTTGTAGCCCAAGGCTGCGCTTTTTCCAGTAGCAGGGAAACTTAGACTTCTTTAGAGAGAAGAGCTTTAAAGAAACTATATTTCCAATGATACAGCCTTGCCGAAGTGACTTCATCCTTTTGTAATGTTGGTCAGAAATTATTATTTGGATTTTATTTTACATCAAATTATAAACCATTTATCGATACAGATTCTGAAATTCAGGTTATTTTATGCTGTATTCGTCTGCAATTAGTCTGACTGGCCGACTGTATGATTTGACTAGAAGTTGAATGAAGAAAGTTGCAGTAGAAATAATACCTGAAAATATTAGAACTTGTGTGGAAGTGGAGACGACAGTCATGCGCTGACCTCTGCTTGGTGCGAATAAAAAAAAGACTACAATGAAGGATGCTGCTTTTTTTTTTTTTTTTTTAAGATATGCCATGTCTGGACCTGTAACAGGACATTGTCAACAGACGGCCCAACGTGAACTTTAACTCATTAATCTATTTGCTTACAAGGACAATACTTTCTGCACTTCAAGCAACAACCTTTGTCTCTCGTCAAACACTTCGTGCTTATTTAAGGCACATTCTGTTATCAGATAAGGAGAAAATCCTTGAGAGACATGGCGAGAACCCAGACTCGGCCTGTAGTGGCTAGAGCATAATATACTTTTGTAATACAACTGTAGTTATTTGTTCGTCCTTACGGTATGTGATTAGTTATTCAAAAGCTC